>NC_136505.1:65114858-65312358 GCF_053919585.1 Euprymna scolopes
GTTTTGTTTCTAACGTGCTTTTCTTCAAACTTTTTCAAATTTACAATTCCTTTCAGCATTTTTTCTTAATCTATATATCTATAAAAGTGAACATGCCTGTGTATGTGTCTGTTTATATACATTTCCCTACCTAACTACTCTGTCAATTTTCAGTCTACAGACTCGAGATTTTACATAAGATTTGGAAAAAATTTTTTTATCGGTTTCCGGACAGAAATTTGGCTGTCAAGGTTCAAAGTTCAACGACTTGACCTTCGCCAATTTTTGGTCTAAACACTTGAAAGTTTAGATGTAGGTTTCTTGGGCATGGATCAAACTTTTTAATTTTCTTTGAGTCCAACACAATAAATGTTAAGGGGTCAAAATTGGAGTCAAAGTTTTAAAAACATTTAACCGTGCGGTCTCTATCAAATTACTCAGCCAATGTTTAATCTACACATTTAAAATTTTACATAAAGTGTATTCAGACACAGGGCAAGCTTTTTTTTATCCGTTTTTTGCCCAAAATTTGGCTACCAAGGTGTTGAAGTTCAAAAGATTTTATTTTCGCGGTCTGTAACAAACTATTCAGCCAATTTTGGGTCTAAACATTTGAAATTTTACATAAAGGGTATTCAGACATGCAGCAAGATTTTTAAGCAGTTTTTGGGGCGAAAATGTGGCTGCTAAGATGTCAAAGTTGAAAGAGTTGACGTTTTGCAGACTACTAAACTCCTCCACCAATTTTGGGTCTAAACACTTGAAATTTTAGATGTAGATTACCTGGACATGAGTCAAAATTTTTAGTATACATGTACATATATATACATACATATGTACATAAAGTTATGAACAGTATATAGGGCCCGAGCAAAGCCAGGCTGAACTGCTTGTAATAAAAAAACATTGCTGACATCGTACGCATCCAACCCGCGTTCATATGACGATGGACGCATCGCCATGTGTTTGATTTTAATAATATTAAAGTAAACTTTAATAACACCAACGATGTAAGTACATAAATAATATATGCATACAGAAATAACCATCTATCAACGTACATTTTATGAATTTGTATCGACACATTCCATCAACGTACAAAAATCGAAGGAAAAGATTCAATGTAAAGTAATGTCTTAAATTATGAAATACAGCTAAATTATATTATAGGAACAAAAACTAAAACTATTATTAGTTAATATTAGCAGGGCCTGTGGAAATTTCATGCGATTCGCCAAACTTTTACGAAAAACACTCGTCTAACAAAAACCACTATCAATAATTTCCCACACTCTTTATCTGTGCCCAAACCTAAATGCAGATTCCATGAAAAAAGCCTCTTTCTTAGAACTACACGCCTGTGGAACTCCGATTGCCTGCTTTCAAGCTGACTAAAATCTGATTGTCTTCAAGTCCAATGTAGACAAGTTCTTAATGAACCGTCCCCCTAAGTAATCCAATTTATAAAATTCCACTACTTATGTTTACTACGCTATAATCAGATTGACTAATGTATACCCAATAACCCTTATCTTCGAGTGACCCCCGGGCCTTGATAAATGGTGATTCCTGCGTAAAAAAAACTGATATTTTTCTGGATAGCGCAGGAATAAGCTTTTGAACAGAAAACCCAATAAGATGCAGAAAATATGTGTTTATTTACGTTTCTATGAAAATAGTGTTCATTGTATATTAAATATAGTACTAGCAAAAATAGGATAAATTAATAGACACTAATAAATACTCAGAAAGTAATATTGTGCGGCATATTTCATTATGAATAATAAAATCATATTGTAAGATACAATCTTTAATTTACTTCTGCAGTGAAGCACTTCTTGACAGACAATGTTTGTTCTTTCCTCGTTCCTTTCGAATGTTTCATTTTTTTATGTAACGTAAATTTCGCCGACTTCTTTCTACCTTGTATATCTGATGCATGTTGAAATTACTAAAAGTTCATTTCTCACACTATTACAATATTGATCATATATTATTATTATTATTATTATTATTATTATTATGATATTCGAAAATGAGGTTGCATCAAGGGGAGATCACTTTAATATAGGAAATGACGAGTAGAATATTAAATAGTTAGACTTGGAGTTACTAATTAATTAAAATAGTTAAACTTGGAGTTACTAATTAATTTAAATAGCTAGGCTTGGAGTTACTAATTAATTGAAATAATTAGACTTGGAGTTACTAATTGTCCTGAATTGCTTTAAAACCAACGACACTCGAATTTAACGCAATATCAACACCCGTAATGATTCAATCATGTCAGTATCACGATATTTTTCTTCATAATAATTTATTATTTAGAAATTCAAGTTTGAATTCCGGTGTCAACGATGAGACTTTATTCATACACTAGTGGGGAGAGAACACCCGGCCTTGCTGGGTCGTAAAAGACGCTTAAATATATTTTAATTCATGGGCATTTTGTAGTTATTATTACAGAGCCAATTTTTTTTATTGATTATTATATTGTACCTAATATATAGTAGTGGTTTCAAATTTAAAAAGAAATAACTGACTTGGGTGCCATGAGCTAAAATAGAAACCAAAACAGTTATCGCTCCTGTCGCATCTCCTACCGATGTAGCTATCGAGAACATAAATATGTGGGCAAGTTGAAATGAACAGTTTGAATTTCAATATTTTTGGACGCGTTATTCATCCATTCAAACAATGATTTTACTCATTATAAACCATCCTTGGCGTATGATTACTACTTTCTGTTAATTTCAGTGTCACATGTCCGGTAGTTTAAGAGTTTATAGGTTAAATATTTACACACATATAAATCTACTGTTGTATTTATATAAATGACAATTAATTCTTACCCATTCCTTTAGTGGCGGTCGTACAACATCTGAACATGTAAATTTCTATCTTTAATTAGTTTCTACTGCTTTATAAGTAGTTCAAATGAAATTATTTTATGAAATTTCATGGAGAAATCGCTAAATAGTATTTGATTAGACGTGTGACTGTAACAGAGCGCGGACGCGTGTATGACGGTTGTATGCAAATGCTTAGTTGCGTGCAAAGTGACGTCATAGCAAGGAAGAACAATACAAAAAGAAGAGCATGTGCACAGACCAAGGATCACGTCCGAGAGGACAGAACAAGAGAGATCGATCACAATCACTTAGAGGACGACGACGTCTTATTCGGAAAAGTACCCGAAAATAAATGACGTTGTTTCAACTGAAAAAAATGAGTCGAGTTATTCCTTGTCGTGTGCTTATTTGCGAAGGAGTCTACAACGTGATGAGTCCCGAGTGTTTAGTTGTTAACACGTGTGTAAACGTGTGGAATGTTACCTGACAGCAATGTATTTACTTTTTAGTTCTCTCGAAAAAACAATTTATTTTCAACCAAAAATAATTTCCTGGAACGATTGCCGAATATACTTTTTGTTTACACTTTTGTGGATTATGAAAATGTCACTTCACGTTACTTAAAAAAAAATTATGCAATGTTTTTTTATGTTATTATCATATTTGTTTAAAAATATATAAAACATACCAGATAAAAAATCCTTTACACGTAGGATAGATTCGAAATCTCAGGTATCTGTACTCTGCACATTCCTTTGCTGTCAAATAATGACATGTTTCTATTTACATACGAACATACAAACTCCAAAAGACTAACGTTTTATGCTAAATAGATATATCGTATTGAAAATAAGAACATTTAGACAATACGTTTGAAGTAGGTCCAAATGCAATTATACTTTAAATAGAGTTACTAAGAAGTATTACTATTGTATTACGTTTTATCGATTAGTGTATGAATCTCTCATGCTGCGTGTCGCCGCTTTCATCACCATCGTCGTTGTAAACATAAGTCGTTGATAAAACAAACGCGCGTTGATCTTCACGCAATTAGCTTCGTCACTGCTATTCTCACTATCATCGTTGTGAACCCAAGTCATGATAAAAACAGATGTGCGTCCATCTTCCCAAAATTGGCTTCATCATTGCTATCCCCACTATCTTCGTTTTGAACCCAAGTTGTTTATGAAATGCACGACGACACTCGCCATTGTATTTCATAAAATGTTTATTTAAAACAAGACATGAAACTCGCATGTATGCGTGAAAGAGATACCATAAATATATAGCCTGACATATAGGTTGTTTAACTACATCAATCCGCAATTTTAGATACGGCACAGAAACACATGTTTTCGTTCAAGTCTAGCTAGCTAAAAAGGAGAGTATCGCACAACAGTTACATGATCTCTGAACTTTTAGACTTTTCCGTTACAACAATGGATCCTATTATAAAACATTAATTGTATAGAATTGTTCTAGAACAGTTAGCACTCGACATTAACACAATAGTCAACGCCGGGATAAACACTGCGAGAAGCACGATATCTCTATACATCATGTTTCAACGCAGAAAATCATGTGAATAATTCCCTTGAAAAAGTCCAGAACGCAATTACACTGAAGTCTTGTAGAAATAGAAATATCAACAATCACGTGGTCAATAGTCTAAAACAATACTAATAAAAAAGAACAGAAATAACAATTGACGAGGTTTTAATCTACAAAATTTGAATAAATAAATGTTAAACCGATTTATATTTTTTTGTCATTTATATAATACTTTCACGTATCATTTGAAGATCTATTCCCGTCTCCGTTTAGACAAACGTAGAATTATGGTGAACTGCCAGCATCGTAATGATTGTCGTGCTGATAGTCAACGTCTTTCTTTCTTTCTTTCTTTCTTTCTCTCTCTCCCTCTTTCACACCTCTTTCTTCCTCTCTCTCTCTTTCGCTCTCTCTATTTTTCTCTTCACCAATAAAATGAATGCATTCAATAGCGAATGATTAAATGACGCGAGCAAAAGGTCAGCTGATTATTATTCTTTTTGAAATGTGTGCCATATTATTGTAATTAATTGGATGGAGATATTAAAACCATCAACTTTCATTCATGAAAGGCTCTGATCGATACTTATGCTGCTTCAATAATAATAATAATAATAATAATAACTAGCTGAAGTACCCGTATACACAGGTTCCCAACTTTATTTTGTAGCAAGATTAGAAATTAGGATTAAGAACATCTATAAAGTACTTTTTAATTATTTTTTAATTAAATATTGTTTAAGTTTATTATTATGATCGATATCGGCAAAGAAATAACTATTAGGTTGGTGCAAAAATAATATCGTTTTTTGCCGTTCAACTTCAAAAGATCATAACTCCTTTCATAATAAGCTTTATTAATCGAAATAAAACCCATTAGAATCAACACATTTTTACCAACAAGTTTATTTATCCCATTAGCATCGAATCCAGAGTTCTGGAAGCGATGAAGTCAGTGAAGGCTGATTCGGCATCATCTCGGCTTTTGTAACATTTTTCGCGTAGGAAGTTGTCGAGATGCTTGAAAAAATGATAATTGGTGAAATGGCGCATAAGGCAGTCTCGTAGCCCAATTCGTTCAACTTTTACAGGGTCAGTTGACCAACATGTGGGCGAGCGTGGTCATGGGGGAGAATTGGTCCCTTTATATTGACCAATTTCGGGCACACCCGTTGGAGCTTCTGGTACATTTCGTCAATTTCTCGGCAGTACTTCTCCAACGTAATCGTTTCGCCCAATTTTAAGAAGTTGTGATGGATCAGACCACCAAACAGTCACCATAACCTTTTTTTGTGCAATTTCGGCTTCGGTAAGTGTTGTGGAGCTTTTTCGGCATCCAATCACTGTGCTGAACGTCGCCATGTGTCAGAAAGGATCCACTTATCACACACCACAATCCGTTCGAGAAATGTGTCGTTTTTGGTGCGCAGAAGGAACATGGCACACACCTCAAAACAACGATGTTTTCAATTATCATTCAGTTCATGCGGCACCCATTTATCCAACGTTTTTGACTTTCCTATTTGCTTTAAATGATGAACGACTGTTGAATGATCAACCTTGAATTCAGCAGCAACTTCTCGTGTGGTTTTCCGAGGGTCGGCTTCAATTAAGACTTTCAAATATTCGTTATCAACCGCAGTCGGCCGCCGCGACCGTCTTCATCTTCGAGGCTCTTGTCACAATTGCGAAATTTCTTGAACCATTGGTGTGCCACAGGTTCATTAGTGGTGACTGAGGCAAACGCGTCATTGATATCACGAGCTGTCTCGGCAGCTTTTCGGCCTAGTTTGAATTTGAACAAGAAAGTCGCGCGGATTTGAATTTTGTCCGTGCTGTCGAAAAGCCTGCAAAAATGAACGAAGAGATTGAGAACGGTAACAAATAACATGATACGATAGAGCGAAAAACGCCCTTCAAAATGATATATAACATGGCTATATATATCAATGAATTAATTTAGAAATCATATATAAAAGTACCATATGTGATAAAACAATATTGTATTTGCATCAACTTAATAGAACACAATGGAAAAAATGTATAGTGTAAGATTAGAATCCACGATGGCATAACATATTAGAACTGAATGTGGAAACTTATCCATAATCTTGAAACATCTTATGAAAATACAATATGCTAGTAAATATGCATTAGAAATGTTTTTTTTATTCATTTTTAATAAAAGTGATAAATATTTTTTTTGCAAAGTAAACAATGCACTAGAAATGCACGATGATTGACGTGAAACGTAGTTGTACGTTCGGATTAAACGGGGCATTAAAATGTGAGAGCGTTTGTTTCTAACATTATTTTTACGTATTTTACGTATATTTTAAATAATGAAATTCTTAAGATTAAACAAAACTTTGGAGAAACATGAGCATATGATATCGGAGGTGTTGATTAAAATATATTGTCAGTTTCATTCTAAAATCAAACACGTAACTGTGTTGCCACTACTCATATACACCCATACAGAAAACTTTGTTATATATATATATATATATATATATATATATATATATATATATATATATATATATATATGTATATATATATATATGTTCTGATATGAGAAAAGTATACATTTTCGAAACTCCATGGATTTAGCAATGACTTCCAAGGTATTACCTGCGTTTTAACATTAAAGTATTCAATAAATAAAAGGACTTTTATCCGTCATAACTGAATATCTCACTTTATAATTGATCTATCTAGAATATTGATCATTTTTGTCATAAAAACATTTACTTGTAAATATTCATTTCGTTTTTCTTTTGATATATATATATATATATATATATATATATATATATATATATATATATGAGCAGGCTGCTTGGCGTTTCCTGGTCGTAAAATGCGCTTAAGTATGATATTTTAATTTATAGAACTTTCATATTTATTAATATTAAAGAATCAATTATTATAGATTATTACACCAAATATATAGTGGTGATTTCAAAAGTAAAAACAAATTTTATGATATGGGCGCAATCAGCTAGAATCGAAACCTAAACACTTGTTGCTAGAGCCTTATTTCTTACCATCTGAGTCAACAATAGATGGATAAAAGGACCTAAAAAATTAACCGACTTGATCGCATAAATGTATACCAAGGAATTTTGACTTTCTAATATGTTATTATCAGTAAAGAAGTACGCCTTACTCATCACAAAAATAATGATTAATGGTTTATTAGATGAGATTGATTATTATTTTTTATTATTTTGAATAAATTGCACCAACATCCTGATATGATTACCGCACTTACATTCTAATGTTATCCCGGGAAATGGTATATATTTGAATGTTTATTATTATTATTATTATTATTATTATTATTATTATTATTATTATTATTATTATTATTGTTTATGTTTGAAGTATCTGAACAGTTTTGCTTCAGTCCGAGTAATAAATTTGGTGTATAAATGTGGCTGTATTGAACTAGTCTCGTAGTAGAAGCAAGAGTTTCCTGCGAGATATTTGTGTACCTTCTGACATCTGTCCCGAATATCCCCTCCAGTCAGTATCTATGACTCAACCATTGTACGAGTAAAAACCCCAGATGTACTGATATTTATTACATTACCCCCCCACCTGGACTAAGTTTTTTTCTGTAGAATTTAATACATTTGATATCTTTTTATCTTATGGTCTATTTACTTTGTTGCGAGGTCTTTTCTTACTCAAGCCTTGTCGTATGTAATTACTAGTATTTTTGACCTTGAGATCGGAGATACCTTCATCGAAGAATACTGGCTTATCGAGAGGGAATATCAAATGAGTCGTATAGTATTTTCATTTGTATCTCTTCGATACTTTCCGTAATCTCTATAATGTGCTGTGATATTAATCGATTCCAACGTCTTTTGAATGGAAATGTGTTTCATTTTATGTCATATATGGCCTGTTAAATCCTTTCGATTAATATTCCATGTTCCCAAAACATTCTTCCAGATCTAAAGTTTTGGAAGAAAACTTTGTCCCTTGGCATATTTTCCTGTTTTCCTTTTATTAATGGCATTTCCTTTATCTCCAATTCCTTTAAAACGCCACTAGTCAAAGTTAGGAAGCCATTAGTTTGCATTTGAAGACGTGAATTGTCGAATCTGTTAGGCAATCCAATGAGAACTTCCGATCACGCTAGAAGATGTGAAACATGGCAGCAGAGATGATTTTTAACATATAAATATTATATTTCCAATATATTGTCCAATTGACTACTGTACACTCTTTAACACTTATCCTTGAGTGGACTCTGGGCCTTTATAAATGGTGATGCCTATGTAAAAAAAATATTCGCCTGAATAAGCAACAGCCTATCAAATACAGATGGTATATTTATCGCGATCATTAACTCTTCTGGTGATAAACGTGATTCTGTAAATTGTTCAACTTTTCTGAATACTTCTTTCACTTGTATCCACGCCTTCATTCTTCTTCAGAGATCGTTTGAATGTGTCTATAAATTTTCCTCCAATTAAATTATATGTAATGGTAAATATGTGTCTATTAATTTTCCTTCATTTAAATTATATGTAATGGTAAATATGTGTCTATTACTTTTCCTTCAATTAAATTATATGTAATGGTAAATATGTGTCTATTAATTTTCCTTCAATTAAATTATATGTAATGGTAAATATGTGTCTATTACTTTTCCTTCAATTAAATTATATGTAATGGTAAATATATGTCTATTACTTTTCCTTCAATTAAATCATATGTAATGGTAAATATTTGTCTATTAATTTTCCTTCATTTAAATTATATGTAATGGTAAATATGTGTCTATTAATTTTCCTTCAATTTATTTATATGTAATGGTAAATATGTGTCTATTAATTTTCCTTCAATTAAACCATATGTAATGGTAAATATGTGCCTATTAATTTTCCTTCAATTTATTTATATGTAATGGTAAATATGTGTCTATTAATTTTCCTTCAATTAAATCATATGTAATGGTAAATATATGTCTATTAATTTTCCTTCAATTAAATCATATGTAATGGTAAATATGTGTCTATTAATTTTCCTTCAATTAAATTATATGTAATGGTAAATATGTGTCTATTACTTTTCCTTCAATTAAACCATATGTAATGGTAAATATGTGTCTATTAATTTTCCTTCAATTAAATCATATGTAATGGTAAACTGGTGTTGTTATGTTCTCAATTGATATTTAAATAATGATTTACAATATTCCTTAAATTCTTTTCCCATGAACTGTGTGCCATTGTCGTCTACTAAAGTTTTTGAAATGTCAAAACGACTGAAAATCTCATTAAGAGCATTTATCGTGTTTGTTGTCGGTGAATATATCTCCACTTAACAATTTCTGTCCACTTTGTGAAACTATCCACGATGATTACGTAATATGATCAGTTTCCGGCTCTGCATAGTCGATATGCCATTGGGTTTATTGGACATCCGTCTTTGGATATAGTTGAATGCTTACTGACGGATCACTTGTTACTAGTTGAAAACCTCTACATTGCTTCATCACCATTTCTGTTTCCTGGTCATCTTAGGCTGATACTTGTATCCTCTTATTAATAAGCCCACTCGTAATGGCCTGTGTAGAATCCTTAGAATATATTTTCTGTAGAGTATTCGGAATTACTACTGTGTGTATAGCAATACACGATCTCATACAAAAAAAAGTGACCGGCTATTTCCCTTCCTCGTTTTCTTGTTTCATCAGATCTGATTTTTTCACTTTGCTAATAAAAATATCTTTCTCCTGCTTTTTCGCATCTAGCGTGATCTGAAGCTCTCATTGTAGACGATTCGCCGTTTACGTTGGTAAACCTTTTTTGAACTAAACATTGTTATCCACAGTTTGTGGTCTGTTTGAAGATTAAACTGTAAACCGTTTTACAATGTAAATTATTGCTACACTCTCTCTTTCAATTTGAAAGGTAAAAAATTAAAAATTGAATAAATAATCAATAACGTTCATTTATCAAAGAATATGTAAATTAGTTAAGCTCTAGTTAAGTGCATATCCATGACTGACCGCATTAAAAAGTTCACTTTAATAAATCTTACATAGAAAAGTATGCTTTTAATATCAATGTGAATGCGAAAAAACAACTTATATATATATATATATATATATATATATATATATATATATATATATATATATATATACTAGCAGGGCTCCCGGCATTAACCAGTGGAAAAATGCGCTTAAATACGATATTTTGATTAATGCAGATTTCATATTTTTTATAATATATGTTGGAACCAATATATAGTAATGATTTAAAATAAAAAGTTTTTAAAAAATTACACGTGGCCCACCACTGAGAATCGAAATCAAAACGTGTAGCTTACGATTTATTTTCTCCTGCCTTTAATGACTGGGCTATGAAGACAGGTTACTGCAATGCTAAAAATTCAAAGATGAACTAATAGCTACTATGTTATGCATGCATATTCGTAATGCCGTTGTTCGATCTTCACCTGGAATTTTTATTTTTTTATTTTAACACTTTTGTACTAGTTTTCCCGAGCTAAAACCCAAATATAAACTCCCACATAAGTTCAAATACCTTATATATGAAGTTTCATGTCTGTAGAGAAAAATCTGTAGAAGTTTCGTAGGCAAAATTGTTTAAACAAAAATATATATGCATACATAAATATATATGGAGAGAGTTTTGTGTTTATTATAAACTTTTTACATAAATATTTCGAAAGTATAGATCATGTAATTATCTGCGTGAATAAAACTACGCGTAAAAATGAACTAAAGATGATCATCTCATAAGAAAACCGAAAAAAGGGAATTAATTAAAATGAATGTTTAAAATAATATGCAAATAAGCATGATCTTTTACATATAAATGCAATTTCACGACCCATATATAACAAAGTTGTATTTTGTTTTAAAATAAATAGAAAAAGGGGATTTTAATATGAATATCAATTCACAGAAAAAATGAAATGAATAAATAAAAGTAATCAATACGTATATATATATATATATATAATATATACGTATTGATTACTTTGAAAAATATTATTTTATTTCCATAGATTAGAACTAATTATATATATATATATATATATATATATATATATATGTTTTTAATATATAATTATCCACTAATAAGCGACTCATCAAAGTGACTGAATATATATATATATATATATACGCACACACATAAATTTATATATATATATGTGTGTGTATTGATATGATATTTTAATTTATGCAGATTTCGTATTTACTATTATAGAGTTAATTCTCTATCGAATATTATATTTTACCTTGTATATTATTAGAGATTTCGAAAGTAAAAAAATGACTTCGGTGCCATCGGCTAGAATTTAAACCTAGAAGCTTTATTAATTAGCCTCTGAATCACGTTCATACGCATATTAGTAGTTCGAAAATAATGTTTTTTAACCTATGAATATCGATTTGTGCATGCAAAAAATTTAGTCGACTTATTCCTGCCATTTTTAATTGTTTTGTTTCCAATTTTTATCTTATGCAGCTGTTTTTGCCGGGCAAAAAAAAAAAAAACACATCGAAAGTGTTCCACAAGTCTCAACACCTTATATATCAATCTCAAGTCTGTAGACCAAATAATCAAAGTGGAGTTTGGTAGGGACGTATCGCGCACAAAGACAAAATCATTTCAGTCAGTTTTCTAGAACGTTTTACTCTTAAACTACACGCAATTATGTAAGAGTTAAAAATTATGTGTAAAGAGAATTAAGCTTAATACTGATGATTGTTCTTGCGGAATTTTTTTATTTTTATTTTAAATGGTGTATTTTCAAATAAGTTTTCGTTATAATACCTTTATTTTATCATTTTATTCATCCATTATATCATTTTAAAGAGAGTGTTGCACTCTTTCTAATCGTTTAAATTACAATCGTATTATAATAATTATGTCTTCTTTTCAGAACGTTTAATACAAGATGTAAAAAAGCAAATTCACACAATTTTCTTATTTCAATTTAAACTAGACCGAAAATCTGCTGAAACGGCTCGCGATATAAACGGAGCATTCTGCCCAGGATCCAGTACTGATTGCACAGCACAATGCTGGTTTAAGAAATTTCGTGTTGGCGACGACAGTCTTGAAGGTGGTGAGCGTAGTGGTCGACCATCGGATTTTGACAACAATGATCAATTAAGAGCCTTAGTCGAAGCCAATTAAGGCACAACTGTTCGGGAATTTGCTTCTGAATTATACATGTATACGACGATTACTAGCAACTTGAATGAGATTGGAAAAAAAACTTGATAAATGATGCCTGACGAACTGAAAGACAACCAAAAGAAACGCCGTTATTTAGTGTCATCTCCCTCTCTTTTACAAAACAAGAACGACCCGTTTCTCGACCGGGTTGTGACTTGCAATGAAAGATGAGTTCTTTACGACACCCAGCGACGAGATGACTCAGTAGGTTAGACGCCAGAAGCTCCACGACACTTCGCGAAGCCAGAGTTGCATCCAAAGAACGTGATGCTGACCGTTTGGTGGTCTACATTCGGTCTCATCCATTATAGTTTTTCTTAATGCAGGTGAAACCATTACGGCGGAGATGTACTGTAAACAAATGGATGAAATGCACCAGAAACTTCGACAACAACACCCAGCATTAGTCAACTGAAAAGGTCAAATTCTCCTACACGACAATACACGACCGCACCTTGCTAAACCGTCCCTGAAAACGTTGAACAAATTGGGCTACGAAACTCTATCGCATCCGCCATATTCTCTAGACTTCTCACCTACCGATGATCTCTTTTTCAAGCACCTCGACAAGTTTGTGTGTGAGAAATGCTTAAAACACCTAGCCGATATAAAAACGTGCTTATTTCGATTAATATTTTTGTTTGAATCAAGATATATTTATCTGAATTTAAAATTTAAAAACCGCAAGAACTTTCTTGTCATACTGATAAAATTAATCATCTAATAAGAAACCATAAAATAGAATAATTAATTAACCGTTTTTGAAATGAATATGAAAATTAGGTAATTTTCATGAAGCCACTCACATATCCATGGCTGAGTATATTAAGTTTGTTTTATTAATTTTAAAGAGCAAAAAAGCTTTTAATGCCTATGCGAGAAGAATCTTAGACCATTAATCATCATTCTAACCACTTCTAAGTCAACAGCTTTCTACCAATGTGTGAAAATTTCGTTTCCAGGACGGATGATCCTAACTCGACGAATCACTGGGATTTGCCCCAAAGACATTTTCACACGTCTGCAACGCTAATTTAAATAGAAATACCTCGAAGAGAAACACAGATCTACAACTGAAACTAATAGATACGTGCGCAAATATTTACATAAGTGCTGGAATCATATATATATATATATATATATATATATATATATATATATATATATATATATAACTAGCAGGGAGACCCGACGTTGCCTGAGATTTGATGATCATCAACGAATGTTTTACACTCCCACATTTTATTATCATCGAAATCGGTGAACTCGCTCATTTTTCAATCAAATCGATTGATTGCCTACTACAGTCGATGACCCAGCGTGAGAAAGCTTTACATGCCTCACTGCAGTCCACAATACATCACAGTCTACATTGCACTGTAGAGAGCTTACTGTTGATTTTATAAAATTATCTTTTGTATAAAATGAATTAAAGTTTATAATGAAAAGGTCAAGTAGCATGCTTCAATTGTGCTCTAAACAGAAACATTCACTTCGGACGGGCCCTTGTCGTATCAAAGAACCTACTGTTGATTTAATATGTTTGTCTTTCTTGCTCGTGCGATGATAATAGTTTGAATTTTAGTTTAAAATAGAAAAGCCAAGTCTCATGGTGCAGTTGTGCTTTAAACAGAAACATTCGTTTCGAACTTTTCAAATGCACGTAGGTTGTTGAGCTATGTAAGGTGCTAAATTTGGTCAAAATCACCTGTTCTTTTTTTATCGGATTATTTCGACTATCGATTATCGATACCTATCAATGATAATCCGATAGAAAACCTATAGAATAACATTTCCAGGCATATAAAATACTTTCGTGTAAAATTTCATAAAAATCGGCTCAACATTTTTCGAGTCCATAAAGAAACGAACTCTCACACACAGAGACAAAATTCCTTGATATAATAGTAGTAATGACAATATTTAGTTGGTATATGCCTTATACGGATAATTTTCTATAATTTAATCGGTATAGATAAATATATGTACAATTTATAGTGTATTACTACAGACATTATTGGCCACATATGTGCATACATGTTTCTGCAAAGTTTTTATTCGAATAGACCATAATATAAAACAAACGAAATAACAAAATAGATAGTACAAAATAAATGGATTAAAGTGTAAAGGAAGTAGGATGCTTAAAATCTGCGGGGACTTTCTTGTACTAAATACCATTTTTTATTATTCCTTTCATTATTTAATCACGAGATACTTATCTATGCACGTGTTATAGATTCTGTGTTGTCGTCAGCGTCAATTTTTACCATTTACTGGAACTCTAAGGCCGTCTCTATCACTTCACTTACACATAACTGTTCTTGTGGAGGACCCTCCTATGTTCCTCTCATCATATATCGTCTAATATACGCACATATGCACGTTATATCCAAATCTTACACACACACACACATCTTACACACACACACACACACCAAACGATACACACATAAACCACACTCACACGTACATATACATGTATATATGTACACAAACGTACACACACATGCACATATGCCACAAAAACCTTTACACCCAGATACCCACGCATACATATATAAATAACACTTTCATCTACATAACAACGTCTTTATCACATTTATGATTACCAATTAATTATATAAAATAAACAAAAATCTCTTTTTTATTCATTAATTTCTATTAAGCTATTCCGTTAATCATTTTCCTCAACATTTCAAACAGTAAACTACATACGCACAAAGTAAATATATAAGTTTATACATACATATAAATCTCATAAAAATATATACAACTATATATATACACATCTAAACATATAAAGTAGTAGCGTTCATGTGTGTGTGTGTGTGTGTGTGTGCGTATGTGTGTGTGTACAACTGTCCTACACCCCACATCACTGGACAGTGGATGAGGAAACCTGGTACGATGATGGTTCCTTACCTAGAGATAATGCACACCATTTTCCAAGGTTAATGTTAAATATCAGGATCATATATATATATGTGTGTGTGTGTGTGTGTGTGTACAATTCTTCTACCGCCCACACCACTGGACCGATCATGACCAAACATGGGATGATGATTCTCCTTCACCTATGGATGGTGTGCAACATTTTCAAGGTTAAGGAAAAAAAAAACAAGGTATAACACCGAAGACCCGACTCCCCGAGGAAGACCGCAATGTATACACAGTTACATGTGTAGTCCTAGGTGGTTCACCTCGAACATCCACAAAAGTCCAATGATGCAGTCTCAGTCACTTTCACGGAGATATGGTTGATATGACGCTGGATGCAGTAGTTGGAGGATCCTCTCTGTTTTTCTCCTGCTGAAAAAGATCATTAAACTTGGTTATTTTTCTCTGTTAACTTAGACGTAATAATAATAATAATAATAATAATAATAATAATAATAATAATAATAATAATAATAAATCGACGCTGACTCTGATTGTAGGCCAATTATAACTTACTTTTTTCTGGTAGTTTTCGATAGTATTCAAACGGAGCTCTTTTCTTTGTTTTTAACCTCCAACAGTATTATTGCTTGGTCAATGGAGAAGTGCTTTAGCATGGGGTGGGTAAGGTGGTGTACAATCTTCTCAAAGCTCCAAACTCTTCAAAAACTTGACCACTACTGATATTCTTTGCTCTGCGGCGCCTATGTATGCAGGGATAGGTGTCGTCTGCACAGGCCTGTGGTTCTCCACTGGCCAATCCCCGTCTACCACGTCTTAATGTGGTTTGCCATGATTGGATAATTATCCACTTTCCCCGTCCTCGTACATGCCAATTAAGATAATTTTCCGCATGACAAAGGATTAACTTTGCCATTAAGTCAGCCCCCTAACCCAAACAAATAATCACTTTTACAGTGATATTATTTAATATTTTCATCTTTGTCTTTTTTAGGTTACAAAGAAATGTAATTCTCAAGTGTAATCAACTGCTTTCTCTTTTTAGCTGGCAGGATTATCTAGTGTTACCTAGGGGTCGTTGATCAAATAAAAGGGCTTTAATTCATCTCTCATTGCCCCCCCACCTTTGGGCCAATTTTCTACCATAGCTCTAATTCAGCTCTCCTTTACCCGCATCTGGGGTAATCTCTGACCATTCTGGCTGGTCAGGTCACACAAGGTCATAGTCTATGTGTATATACTTCCCTACAGCCCACATCACTCGACTGATCATCACCAAACCTGGCGTGTTTGTGGTCTTCGACCTAAGAATGGTGTACACCATTTTCGAGATCAAGGTCAAAGGTAAAGATCATATTATGTGCGTTTCTTCATAAAATCTTTTCCTAAGGATGGTGTACACCAAGTTAGGGTTTGTCCCGGGAGCCGCCACAATGGCATCGGTCAACTTCTTCGTGAATTTGAATGAGATTACCCTTCTCCATCACCATCCCCTCAACCAATTAAACAAATGTTTAAATGGCACACAATTCATTTCAGTAGATTTTTAAAGCTTCTGCGAGGATTTCCAGATTAACAACATAACGACGCCAACCTATCATCCCCGATGTAACGGTAAGGCAAAGAGGTTTGTAGACAAGTTAAAAAGAGCCCTGAAGAAGGCTAAAGGAACGCACTCAGAAAAGGCGCTACAGCCGTTTTTACAAGTTTACCAATATACGCCAAATAAAAGCACCCCATCCAAGATGTCGCTGATAGAGGTAATGTTCGCGAGGAAAATTAGGCCGGTCTTCGAGAAACTTTTGCCAAAACAGGTGAAATCGCCAAATACTGTAGTTTCTAAAAAGCGGTAACACAAAAATAATAGCACGATGTGGGAACTAGGAAATATCCAGAAAATAATCGAGTGAATGGTCTACATTATCGAAGGTCCAAGAATGACTCACAAGAAGCATTTAAACCAAACTCACAAACGTATCACAGATTACGAAAAACAGACTCCTGCTGAACAAGAAGAGGTAATAGACCAGATATATGACACTTTCGACTTGGTAACACGATAAGCAGCCGAACAACGCCGGTCCTCTAAAAAAAGGAAAATGACCGACCCGATAAAGATCACTCCCCCCCCCAAAAAAAGAGCTATACGATCATTCCAGGGGAATGAAACGCTCGGCAGGGGTATGTTGTGGGGTATAAATCACCCCTATTTGAAAACTAAGTGGAATCAACCAGTCCTATGGATGCCACGTGTTTCAGAGACGAAATGGAGACATTCATACCATGTTTAACCGCTTGCTACGAACACGTTCCTCTCATATCACTTTAGTGGCTGCTGTATTCTTTATGATAAATACATATTATGTTTATACACTTTACACTACTTGTGGTTTCTTTCATTTGTGACCCCTAGCACGGGTCTACAACAATAAGACATTGTATTTTTGCTCTAAAACAACATTTTAAGAGATCTGCAATAAAACGATGGACAGTGGAACTTCTTCGATAAAGAATAAAATGTCATAACTTCGTGAATATCGCATGAATTTGAATAACATTTTTGGAAATAACTAACCTTAAATGACTTATTTGATGATATAATTTTCAGTTTGTTGTGACGTCTATTTAGTGAAATATTGATATTTTACTAATCTGCAATAAAGCGATTGCCACAGTATATATCTATATCTAAGGTTGACACAGTATATCCCTATCTAAGCGATTAACATATTGGGAAATGATATACAAATTACCATTCGTGTATGAAGCGATTCTCTTTGTGTAAACAAATTGAGATTAGGTATTTGCACAACATCAAAACATTGTTAATTCACTGCCCGCATAGCAGCGTAACATTTAGAAGCTATGACTCTCGTTTGAGCGATCGGGTTTCGATCCTGGCTTGAGGTAGTTACTTGTCTAGCCACACTGATGAGCTGTGATACAGCGAAACAGTACTGTATGTGGATGACTATAATGCTCCATATCTTAGGTTGAGCATATTGGGAAGTGGGATACAAATTATCACTAGCGTATGTGTAAACAAATTGAGCTTAGGTATTTGAATAATGTCAAAACATTATTAATTCACTGCCCGCATAACAGCAGCCGTATAGCACAACGGTTAGAAGCTCTGCCTATCGTTTGAGCGATCGGGTTTCGATCCTGAATTTAGGTAATTGCTTGTCTAGCCGCACTAAAGAGCTGTGAAACAGCGAAATAGTACTGTATGCGGATGACTATAATGCTCCCTATCTTAGGGTGAACATATTGGGAAGTGATACACAAATTACCATTAGCGCATGAAGCAATACTCTTTTTGTAAACACATTGAGCTTAGATATTTGGACAATGTCAAAACAGTTGCAATATGTAGGAGGACGTCGACACCTCCCTGCAAAAAGTTGCAAAAACCTGACGCCGTCATCTCCCCTAACGGGGATATACATGCACCTGGGGACCGCTTTTGAATTTCATACTCCCATGAAACTTCCTCCTTCGGAGTAAGCCGGTTAAACCCTGAATAGGGTTGGTGCTGACTGCACACACATAGCAGCAGCCGTATAGCGCAGCGGTTAGAAGCTCTGACTGTCGTTTGGCGATCGGGTTTCGATCATGGCTTGAGGTAGTTGCTTATTTAGCCGCACTGATGGGCTGTGAAACAGCGAAACAGTACTGTATGCGACTTTTAGGGCTAAATGGCGGGCAAATAATATACTTCTTTTTTTGTATGTTGCATAACTCAAATTTACATATGTTAAGGCCTACAACTGCACCGTTTGTTCATTTTCACCAGGATTTGACGTCTCCTCGGGACTTTTGAGGCTAAATCATTTGGGGGGGATGCTGAACTTAGTTACTTTTTTATGCCTCGTTCACTGTGCACTCATGGGAGACCATGCATGCTTTACTTGTTTAAATAAAAACCAATCGTGTTTAATAAATACAAAATAATTAACAAATTCTTAATATTGCAACTTGGAAGTAGTGCACGTTTTAATGTTAAATGCAACATGCTTTACCAGAGAGGAATTGGTAATTATGTGTGATTGAGTGCTAATGACCCTGAGGTCAGCCGTTTCTCCATTCGAAAAGTTATGAATTGATTGTGTTGTAAAGATCATGTTGCACGCATGATCGATAAATTACGGCTTACGTTACCTTCAGTATGTTGAAATAAACTAGCAGAACAAAAAAAAAAAATAAACAAACTTCATGAGTTGGTCAACTATTTTTTTCAGATTCCAGACAGTGAAAGAAATTCAAAAGAGTAGATTTTATTTATGGTGGGTATGTAGACACCGACAGATGGGTAGGTTGATCGGAATAGCTTGAAAATATCGATGAATAGAGAAATATATAAAACTACACTTTTGAGCCCCTTGGAAACGGGAAAAGTTATAGGAACGATAGAAGTTATAGGCGTTGACTTCGAATGAGTGCTTTACGCTAAATTCATAGTTAAATATGATTAACTTTGTCCACATTTTTTTCATTAAATACAAATCCTTATTAAGCATTAATTAATCCCAACTGCATCGGACAGCTTATAACTTAGTTCGCTATACCTTATCATAACAAAGGCCCATATAAATGGGAAGTCATATCGGACCAGTAGTTTCCAAATAAGTGAAACGGACAACCATACAAACAGACAAGATATGAGCAATATTATATAGATAACAGAATAACGAATAACGCCATCCAAAAGACAAGGGAAAATTGTAGTGATAACCGAACGATGAATTACTATAGTTTAATTAATATTTAACTAGTAGGACTCGTGAAAATATCAAGGAATAAAAACATATTTAATAAACAGACATATTTTGATAAAGCTGCTATTTTTCTGGATAGGGAAAAAATTAAGTTTTCGACAGAAAAAAAACTAATTACACTGAGCAAATGTCAGTTTATTTACATTTCTATAAAAATATTGTTCATTGTATTTTTAATATAGTACTGACCATACAGATACGCATAATCGCGTTGAAACACCGGTTTTCATCAGATCACCGAAGTTAAGCAACGTCGAGCCTGGTTAGTACCAGATGGGTGACCATTTAGGAATTCTAGGTACTGTATGAGATCTCCGCTTATCTCGGCATTTGTTTCCAGTCGTCCTGTACACACTTCACTGGCCACTGGTATTTAACAATGTCGACAAAAGAGAGGTGTGGTTGGAGATTGCGCATCTCCAGGCACAAAAATTTCACGCGCAGGCACCCCTTCGTGGGTATCCATTGTCTGTCAAAGACTGAAGGAGCCCTGGCCCAAATGATATAAATTAATAAGTACTAATAAATACTACGAAAGTAATAATGTGCTGCAGGATTCAATACAGATAATAAAACCACATTGGAAAAGACAATTTTTATTTTACTCCTTCAGTCCAGCACCTCTTCGCAGACAATGTTCTTCTATTTTTGCCCTGTTTCTTCTGAATGTTCCCTTTTATGTAATGATTCGCTGATATCTTTCTTCGATGAAGAACCGCCTCACGTTGAAATTACTACCAGTTCCTTTCTCATGGCGTTACAACAATGGTCATATTATTATTATTATTATTATTATTATTATTATTATTATTATTCGTAAAGGAGGCTACATTAAATCGAGGTAACTCTTCTACCCTCGTTCAAAGTTGCTAGATTTGCCTTTTTAAAGACAAATTCCGGTACTTGGGAATTCTTGAGGCAGTTTGGCATTCAAAAATTGTGTTTGGTCTTTCTCAAAGCGTAACGTACGAACTAATCCAGGAAGGAAGAAACATAATACTCTATAGGTTTATATTTAAGCTTGGTGATTCTACGTATCAGCTTTCTGATCTTAATGAAACTTATATGGGTGAGTTTGATCATGCGTCGTATTTATTTAGAGCCAGATGTTGTGGTAATAAGAGCGGAATTTTGTGGTTAGCATAGCCATTAGCAACTTTTAGTGGAAAATAAAAATCCTCCAAAACAGGATGATTGCAAATAAAATATATTTTAACCGAAAATCATTTTCATCTTATTATTTATAATAATATCAATATTTCTCAATTCTTCTATGTTGTGTCTGTGTGTATTAGTGCTGGGTCGATTCATTTAAATCAGAATCGGGAATTTGTACTTTTTAAGGGTATCTGAATCGGTATCGTAATCAGAGAACTTGTTCGTATTTGCCAATGCCAAAAACGAACTTTTAATTGTTTTTTTGTTTTATTTTGTTAGAAACTCAATTGTTTTATTGTCGGTACTTATGATAAAATGAAAACTATTTATTCATTTTGAATTACCAGTAAAACTAAAATGTATACATAAACTTCTAAAAGTATAGTATTTTTACGTTGGCGAAAATAGATTCACATATTATATGTGTTTTTACAGTAATGCGCGAAAAAAAATTAAATTAAATTATATTATTACAAAATGATAGAGATTTTAAAAGTATCAGAATCAGTATTTTTTTTATCAGAATCGAGAATTCAGAACATAATCGGAAATTGTATCGGAATCGGGAAAATACTGGAAGAATCACTAATGTGCATATAGCATGTGCTATGCTACGTTCCCGAATAACATGCACAAAGAAATTTCGAATTTGATAGATTTGGGATAAACATGTTCACAGACTAATATATATATATATATATATATATATATATATATATATATATATATATATATATATAGATAGATAGATAGATAGATATATAGATATAGATATATTGTCGAAAATTCTTCGACACCAAAGAAAGTAGATAGATCAGAGTTGGGCCCGGTACAACGCTTGCGAAATTTTGCAAGATCACGACCCCCAGCTCTGATTAGGAGTCAAGGAACACAAGGCTATAAAATAAACCTGTGCGCCTGTACTCTTGTTATCGGTTACAAAATAAAGTTCAATGATCAATATCCGTCATCTGAACATTCTGCTCCAATGCAAGCAATCCTTTAAATAGCCAGCAACAGTCACACATATCCATCAGAAGCAGCTTGAAATATAAGCAAGAATCAAACGTCACCAGGTTTTTCTCAGGACAAAATCCTCGTCAAGTCAAGTAAGTTTAACTTATTTTTTCTCACACTCTCCCAAGAAACGAAAACAAACAAACAAAAAAAGCTCAAAGACTAAAATTTAAAAAATAAACATATTATTTAAAATATGTAGAAACAAACTGGGAGAAAATATGGCATCAAAAATCTATCAGACTTATCTCTTCCAAATACAAATTGAAGTCCTCACTTTTGACACATTTTTCTTCCATTAGCCGGCATGCTATGAATTCAATTTTTATTTGTTTGCATATGTCAGACAACTTCTATTATATTCTTTAATCTGAAATATTAAGCATCTTCCCTGTTTGTTTTTTCAACTTTCAAAATAGCATGTTTACCATAAGTTGCCAGGGACAACTCTTTCTCCCCCTACTCCCTCCTCCTCTTTATTCTTTGCAAAGCCCATCTTTAAAATAGCTGTAATAATAACTATAACACTCATTGACGGGTTATGTACAATAAGTATTCGCAGCCTTGTAAAATATTCTTATAATTTCTTACTGATCAATTATACTAAAGTTTCGAACACTTTAGGACGTAGCGTGATTCGCGGTCTACTTATAATTTACTCGACAGATTTAAGTGAGTTTGTAATCATGTCGTAAACAAGAACGGACTCTCGTTTCATTCTGCCATGTTGGTTGAATTTCGTTCTGTTTACGACATACTCTGTAAATTGCATTGTCAGGATTTATTCCGGATCACTTCCGCACTCAGGATTCCAATCTTGTATCTGTATCGATCCGCTAACACTTGAAAGTATCCCATCGGCGTACAGGAAGATTGATCATTGCATGTTTTATATAAAATCTCTATTAGCAATCATAAACGGATATTCTTCAGAATGTCGCAGATTTTTGTCATGTGAATCATACAGGCCAATGAAAATGCACTATCTAAATGCTGACAGATTAGATATATGCGGTTTAAAACCTACCTGTGACAGACTAGAAAAATGCCATTGCAAACTTAATGTGAAAGACTAAACATATGGTACTTCAAATTTTATTGTGACAGACTAGAAAATGCCATTACAGACTAGAGATATACCCATTTCAAACTTTTAACTGTGACAGACTAGAGTTATATCCATTTCAAGCTCAACTGTGACAGACTAGAAATATGCCATTACAAACTTGACTGTGAGAGATTAGAGCTATATCCATTTCATACTTAACTGTGACTACCTAGAAAATTACCATTACAGACTTTACTGATAGTCTAGAAAAATTGCTATTTTACCCTGTACTATGACAGACTGAAAAATACCATTGCAAATTTAAATGTTACAGACTAGAAATATGTAATTTCAAACTTAGCTGTGACATACTAGAAGAAGTCATGATATTTGTATATATTTTTTAAAAGATGATAAATAATTTTTGTGCTGTTTGGATTATTCGGACCATTGTTTTCGTATTTTTCTTACAACTTTTCTGCCGATGTAACCTCCAACCGTCTTCAAATACATATCCACATTGGATTATATTGATAAATGGTAGAAAATGTTTTTGTTTTGTTTTGTTTATCAGACGAACATATTTGTTAAAATTCAAAACGCAAATAGCGTTTCGGTCGATGTAACCGCCGATCAATAACCTAAACAATCTAAATAATACAAAATATATTTATCAATCTACATCTAAAATATACAAACATCATATAATAAATAGTACAGACCCGTGTTTATACAAAAAAGACGATCGGAAAGTACATCGGTCGAAACGGTATTTGCGTTTTGATTTCCGTCTGATAAACAAAAACAAAGAGACCAAAACATTTTCCACTGTTCATCAATAACAGAAAATGTGGATATGCACCTGAAGACGGCTGGAGTTTTCTCCTTTTTTTTACACAAGTGTCACCATTTATCAAAGCCGAGAGGCCACTCAAGGATAAGGGTTAAAGAGTGTAGAGTAGTCAAAAGGAAAATATAGTAATCGATAGGAATGGAAGTTCGGTAAATTTGTTAACTTAAGTGGAACGGCTCATCAGAAACTTATTCACGTTGGACTTGAAGACAACCATATTATAGACAGCTGGAAAGCAGGAAAACGGAAGACAATTCCACAGGCGTGCAGTTCTAAGAAAGAAGCTTTGATCATGAAATCTACGTTTAGGTTTAGGCACAGATAAAGAGTGGGGGAATTATTAATAGTGTTTTCAGTTAGACGAGTGTTTCTTGTGAAAGTTTGGCGAGAGGAGACCATAGATTGAAGCTCAGTCGAACACTTTCCATGAAAATAACGATAAAAGAGAGACAACCTCGCAACATCTCTTCTGTGAGATAGAGGTTGCAGCGAAAAGAAAAGAGGCCACGAAGTCTATTTTGAACCCTATCAAGGCAGGTTACATCGCCCGAAACGTTGTGTGCAAACGAACCAAAAGATGAGAACAATTATTTTAACTAACGAAATAATAGAAAAATGTAATTTAAAACTTGAGCGAAAAAGACCAACAAAAATGATATTTAACTCATAAGCATTTTAAACCAATGAAAATGCTTTTTTAATTCTAAACACTAACAGATCGGAAAGCATCCTATTTATAACTTAACAGTAACGTTATACAAACTGTAACGTAAGACAAACTATAACATCCTATTTATAACTTAACAGTAACGTTATACAAACTGTAACGTAAGACAAACTGTAACATCCTATTTATAACTTAACAGTAACGTTATACAAACTGTAACGTAAGACAAACTATAACATCCTATTTATAACTTAACAGTAACGTTATACAAACTGTAACGTAAGACAAACTGTAACATCCTATTTATAACTTAACAGTAACGTTATACAAACTGTAACGTAAGACAAACTATAACATCCTATTTATAACTTAACAGTAACGTTATACAAACTGTAACGTAAGACAAACTGTAACATCCTATTTATAACTTAACAGTAACGTTATACAAACTGTAACGTAAGACAAACTATAACATCCTATTTATAACTTAACAGTAACGTTATACAAACTGTAACGTAAGACAAACTGTAACATCCTATTTATAACTTAACAGTAAGAGACAAACTGTAACGTTACACATGCTTTTACATGTCGATCCCCGGGATCCAACACGTTGTTGCTTAATACATCGCAAGGAACATAAAACAAGTAATAACTTGACTCCTTTCTTTGTAACAACGACGTTTATTTCCGCGTACTTTCCCGAATAAAACATGACCGTGTTCCTTCTGTTTGCAACCTACCCTCTCGAATGTCACCCAGTCTGTGTACACGTTCTTTTTATAGTATTTTTCTTTTTCCTAATGGTGACGTCATTTTCCACACGGCTCGGAATTTGTATACAGCTGCCATACTCTGTTACAAAACTAGACTCTTATTTCAAATCGAAACAAACTAAGTAAAATACAATTTAATACTTAAAGATAATAGATACAATAAGATTATATTTACACCTAATTGTAATGGACAAAGAAAACAAAACTTTATTTACAACTTGAATGTGAGAAATGAAGAAATATGCAACTTGAAATATAAACGTAACGAACCAACGAATATTATATATGTAACTAGCAAAAGTACCCGTCGTTGACTGGGTTCAAAAACAGCCTACAGAAAATGGACTCTGATTTATGAAAGTATGATAGGTTATGAAAAGGAAGGGTTATAATGAGATAGCTTCGAATTTGGGGGTATCAAAACCAAAGCAAAATATAATGAAAGTAAAAATAAAATAGATAAACCCCATAATTTATTATACCATACCTGTTCACACTGAAACACTTATCATTCAACCACGGTAGTGGTTGAATATATGCTTAAGTCCGAAATTGAATGAATCGAGACACATTCAAATCCCCACCACTAATTCCGTTCGCAACCAAATTTCAAACAGGTTATATAGTTGGATAGAACACCTTATTAGCTACATATTGAAAAAATAATGTCGAAAATTGGTTCAGTAGAAAAGAAGTTACAACAAAATATGTGGGTTCACAAACAGGAGAGTAAGTACATAAGTGACTAACGCTTTTTTTTATTTTGCATAACTTTTTTTGTATATAAATATTTTTTTACTGCGATTTTGCCGATATGACATGTTAGCGTAACGGTTAGATTACCGGGGGTTGGTGCGAAGATTTTAGGTTCAATCCCGTGTATCGTTTTTTTTTATAATTAAAAAACCGAACTTTTTTTTAATAACTAATTTTTTTTTAACTCTCCTTATGATTTTATAGCCAAAATTGGTGAATTTATCGATTAAAATATTAGTGAATTCTATGATATACATATTCTTTGAATGAACTCAAATTTTTCGCTATCACATTTGATGAAAAATGTAGTCCCATTTTGGCAATGCGTCTGACCAATGATGCTTTTGAACCCGCGACCAGCACTGCGATGTCATCAGCATCAGCCTGGGCATAAATATTCCTATTTTTAAACTCCTTTAAAAGAGGATTCAGCATACAGTTCCATAGTAAAGGTGATAAAATCCCACTTTGGGGGTTTCATTTAACTACTTCCCTTTTAACAGTTGCCCTCAGTAGTTCTACTTGAACTGTTCTGTGCCTCACCATATACTCAATCCATCGGATGAGTACTGGTGGCACATTGAGTTCTCGTAGCGACTTGAATATACTACTGAAGGGTATGTTGTCAAAAGCTCCAACGATATCTAAAAAGACACCGAGTACCATCTTCTTTTTTGTTAGTTTACGCTCTATACAAATCACGAATTCATGAACCGCAGTCTCGGTAGAGACCTTGGCTCGGAACTACTGTGATTGAATGCTAAATATTGCATAAATGTGTGTTTGAGAGCTAATATTTTTGACAATCATTAATAAATATTATAAATTTATATATTAATACAATAGCAATGCCTGGAAAAATCATGGATTATATGGAAAAATGCGCGCATGAAAAGTAATATTCTTAAGATTTTATTAAACCTGGAAAAGTAAAGAACAAGATATTCTAGTAAAGTAAAAAATAAGAATTTTTTAGACTTAAAATATTGCAGCTAAAAATAAAATTTGAATATTGATAAATATTTTATTTATTATTTGCATATGTTGTTGTTTATTGTTGAGTTAGAAAGAATTAAATGACCCTAATTATGATATAATAAAATTATTAATTTTTATGTAAATTATAAAATTATTAATTCCATCTACTAACTAACTAACTAATGAATTAATTTTATTCAAACAATTTTCACTACATAAATATATGCAAATAATAGGAGGGAAATAAGTTCAATCCAGCGACTGACATCCTTTCTAACTCAGCAATAAACAACAACATATGCAAATAATAAATAAAATATTTATCAATATTCAAATTTTATTTTTAGCTGCAATATTTTAAGTCTAAAAAATTCTTATTTTTTACTTTACTAGAATATCTTGTTCTTTACTTTTCCAGGTTTAAGAAAATCTTAAAAATATTACTTTTCATGCGCGCATTTTTCCATATAATCACAATATTCTGTGCATCTATATAAAAAAACCTTGTTAAACTGTGTGACATATTTACATTCTATGGAGGTCAGGCGCGAACGAACACCCCATGATTTTATTATACCATATTTCTTCAAACTGAAACATAATTATCAAAGTATACTTACGCAGATAGATATGAAAAATCTTTATCAAAATCTGTGCTTATTTTCATTTTATGGAGGCAAGGCGCGAACAGAGTCCCCACAATTTTATTATACCATCCCTATTTAAGGTAAAACATACTTATCAAAGTATTCTTATGTACATCTATATCAAAAACACTTGTAAACGTTTTTCTTTTGTCTTGTAATTTTGTAATTTTTTATTTCCATACTTCGTGGACCAGGCGCGAATGCAGACCCCACAATTTTAATGAACCACTGTTCTGCCAGATCAAACATACCCATTTCTGTGTCTCGATACATCTTCTATCATTATATGTGATCAGTTTTCTATAATAGTCAACCATATAGGAGGCTATTCGTGACCAGACACACACACAGATACAACTTTATATTATAGATTACAATATTTAAACGTTTGCTATTAATTATTTATTATTTAAGATCTTCTATGCTTTGGGAGATTATTGTATTTTATACATTAATGAGGTATTCCGGGCTAAAAAAACGTAGAGCACTATGGTACAGTCTTATATTGCTATGTTATGGTAGTGATTGTGATGTGAGTACTAATGAATTTATTTCTGAAATTTTGATGTGAGGATTATGATTCATATTATTTGGATTCGACGGACTATGTTTTTATGTGCCTCTCATTTCCACAACGTTTTGGTCGATATAACTTCCGACTTTCTTCAGCTGTATCTGGTCGAACTTGGGAAGGGTCGAATGAAAACTTTTATTTAGGTTCAAAAGAGAGTCACCAATCTGATAGGCCCTGAACTGGCATCTAAGCTTCAGCCTCTGTCCCGTCGACGAAATGTTGCATCCCTCTGTCTGTTCTACAAGTATTTTAATGGTGAATGCTCTAACGACCTGCAAACACTTGTGTCCCCACGACGTAAACATCCTCGACAAACCCGACAGGCAGCTAAATCCCACCCCCGCACAGTAGAGATCCCTAGATGTAAAAGATCTTTCTATTCTAGTAAATTCTTTTCCAGAACCGCTGGACTTTGGAATTCCATTCCAGGTCACTGCTACCTAACTGTACTGACGTGTAGAAGTTCAAGTGTAACGTGAACCGACATCTTGCTGCCCAAATCCCTACATAGTACCCCAGTAGTTGTTGCCCCTGATAGTAGCCCCCTACACCAAAGTGGCAATGTGCCTTGTTTGGGGTTAAAATGAAATTTTAAAAATATATTTCACATACATATTCACGACCAAGTTCTCTCCAATTCTCTCTCCTCTGATCTTGAGCGCGTAGTACAATGGGGTAAGGAGTGGCTGGTTACTTTAAATGCATCTAAAACCAAGCTTCTCTCTTTACATCATCAACATTCTGATCCACATCTGGCATCAATTCAAATGAATGGCTCTCGTCTTCAGGAGGCCTCAAGTTTTGACAAGCTTCTTGGCTTGACCATTACTCCTGATCTTAAATGGAACACGTACATCAAATCTGTTGCCAAGGCCGCTGGAAAAATGGTGGGATCTTTCTATCGATCCGGTAGATATCTCACTGCTGATGCTATTCTCTATTTATATAAGAGCCAGGTACGTCCAAGGATGGAATACTGTTGCCACAGCTGGGCAGGACCTGCTAGAAAGGACTTGGCCTGCCTTGATAGAGTTCAAAATAGACTTCGTAGCCTCGTAGATGTCCTTTTCTCTTCCTTGCAACCTCTATTTCACAGAAGAGATGTTGCGAGTTTGTCTCTGATGTATCGTTATTTTCATGGAAAGTGTTCGACTGAACTTCAATCTATGGTCCCCCCTCGCCAAACTTTCACAAGAAACACTCGTCTAACTGAAAACACTATCAATAATTCCTCCCACTCTTTATCTGTGCCTAAACCTAAACGTAGATTCCATGAACAAAGCTTCTTTCTTAGAACTGCACGCCTGTGGAATTGTCTTCCGTTTTCCTGCTTTCCGGCTGACTACAATATGGTTGTCTTCAAGTCATACGTAAATAAGTTCTTGATGAGCCGTTCCATATAAGTTATCAAATTTACCAAATTTTCATTACTAATGATTACTATATTGTCCAATTTATACTGTACACTCTTTAACCCTTATCCTTGAGTGACCTCTTGACCTTGATAATGTGGTGATGCCTATGTAAAAAAAAACATAGAGTAGTATGCTCTCATTCCGTCAGCTACGACTTGATCGATGTCCAAAGTAACTCAGGAATGTATGTTTCGGTTGCCACACTGAGAACTGAACTATCACCCTTTTACACTTTATTTTTGAAAGTACTCGAACCACTGCGCTACATTGTGAAAATGATACTCAGGATGAGAACAGTAGTTTAAAGAATTCAAATAATACGAATAATAGTGTTGGGTCTTAAAAGAAACAATTATAGTTTGTTCACGTTGTTGACGATTTCTGTTACAGTTTCTATTTTACATTTCTTGAAGAGAAAACAGAATATTAGAAATATATCTAAAATAAATAGCTTTTTGGAATACAGTATGTAAAAGAACATACCTCAAGGAATTTCAGAAAAGAAGACATGCGAAGCTCAGGAGGTTTCCTACTGTAGAAATTGTTATTGTATTTGAATAAGTCAAGGGCACTAATGTTCATAATTATATTAAGGATACCATTTATTGAAAGACTAATCTAGTAAAATTCCTTTTATTTAGGTATTTATAGGAGTGGTTCACGTATTTCTTGACTGGTATGTTTTCATCCTCGAATAGTTTCATCCTTCGATGGATAGAATGTCTAGTTTTGTGAAATAAAGCTTATTTTATGAAACAAATATAATCGATCATATCGACCAAATACTATAGGCTGGCTTTACTAATGTGCTTGTGTTTATATTTCTACTAGTATGTTAGTTCCACACCCCATTATATATATATATATATATATATATATATATATGCTGTGGTGGCAACCACTTATTTGCATATGCGAATAACATAACACTATAAATGGCAAGCCTAGGTTGGCCTTGGTGTGTCTTACTCAAATGCCACCGGAAGTGACGCCGAAGAGCGTACATGTCCTCCCACCAAGACTCTCTGACTCGACACCGTCATTTGTACATATTGTAAATATACCTTTTCTTTAATACACTTATTATTGCGTTATCTTGTTGTTTGCGTCTTCATTGTATTTCCTTACTAATTATTGTTCAACCTTGCAACCACAACAGTTGGCGACGAGATATGAAGCGTCAAATATAACAGTTTGGCGAAGAACTATTTAAAAAAAAAGTACAACGCAAAGGTTGACCATTTTTTTAAGGAATGCAAAGTGTTGACGAGCAAACAGATTTTACGCTAAAGAGAAGTTTCAACTCAATGAAAAAAAAAACTCTAACGTGGCAAAAGCGACAATTTACGCCGTTTTCTGGGAATCCGACTTGCAAACGAATGTAAAAGTGAATTTTTGTTTTGTCGCTACACGACAAATCTTACTAAAGGACCAACTTGCAAACGAAAAGCGAACTTTGTTCTGTCGCAAAAACGACAGGTCAGGCCCGTATTACGAAAAGCAAGGAAGTAACCTACGAAAAAAGTTCACCAGTGGATTCTAATTACTGTTCTCCGTAAACAAAACAACAACTAAAGGACTTTTTAATTAATGTTTTGGTTGACGTCGGTACTAAAAGGAAATACCACAGCTAAAACTAAAATTCAAGGAAAGGATTTTTTTCTTGAAGTTGTCACTGAATAACGGATAATACAGTAAAACGTCACGGAAAAAAAAAGATAATCTCAATTTAAGAGGTATTTTAATTACTAAAATACTAGAAAAAAAACTCAAAGAACTAAATGTACTGCATACATTTATTCAATTGTGACTTGATTAAAAAAACAAAAAAAAAACTTCTATTTTGTGGAAAGAGTTACTTATTAGTAAGTGCCTAAAAACGGAAAGTCAATTCCATTTCGTGATTCCAGATAAACCTGTTTTATTTTTTTTTGCAGCGTGACTCGCAAAAAGAATATATTATTGCAAGCAGCGATATTATTATTGAAAACAGGAGCTTACAGCAATTTGCTTTTTTGTTGTAACCCAAACCGGTGTATATTGTACATAGTACAATATTTTTTTTTAACTACACACTAAAAAAAAACAAAAAAAAACATGGAAGACTTATCAAAAATGTTCATGCAATTTTTACAAGCACATGCTGAGCGGGATGAACGCAGACAAGCTACACAAAACGAGATTTTGCAAACACAAATACAGGCACAGGCTGACCGCGAGGAAAAGAGAGAGGACAGATTATTGAAATGGCAGCAGGAACAAGAAGAAAAGCAGAAAATGGCACAATTAAAGCAGAAAAAACTGCAATTGGAACAGGAAGAAAGGCATAAGAAACTACAATTGGAATATGAAGAAAGACAAGATGAACGTTTCGCTAAAACACTGGAACTACTAAAGAGTAATCGAGAAAATGTCGATAGTGTTAATTTCTCCCATACAACTATTTTTAATAGCATGGACACATTTCATTATGTGCCTGAGGAAGAGAAGAATTTTGAAGCATACTACACAAGATACGAGAATGTTTTTCAACTGGACTGTAAAAATTGGCCAAATAGTCAGAAAGTGAGCCTCTTACTCAGAAAATTGGGTACATCAGAACACAGCAAATTCGTAGATTACATATTACCTAAAAAAACTGCGGAATTAGAGTTCATGGAATCTGTAAAATTACTAAAAGAATTATTTAATCCAAATATATCTCTTTTTCATAAAAGATGGCTGTGCATGAATCTAAGAAAGATGGACAACCAAGATTATTTGACATACGCATCAGGTGTCAATAAAAACTGCGATAATTTTAAGCTTGCAGAACCAACGGTAGAAGATTTTAAATGTCTAATCTTCGCTCAAGGGCTAGTTTCCACGAAAAATGCAGAAATACGCAGACGAGTGTTGTCTAAGCTGGAATCTGAGCAAGATTTAACCCTCCAGAAACTAGCAGAGGACTGTGAAAGGGCCATTACACTAAAAAAGGATTTTAAAAATATAGAAGAATCCGGAGTGGCATATGTAAGAAAAGTTAGAAAACCATACGCACCAACCAAGAACTTTACAAAGAAAAGCAATGGAACGGGATATTCCAAAGATAATAACCATAAATATAGTACAGAATATAACAAGCCTCTTCCTAGATATAACTGTAAGAGATGTGCAGAAAAGCATTGGGAATCAGATTGTCCTTATAAGAAGAAAAAATGCTACATTTGTAAGAAGGTGGGACACAAAAGCGATTGCTGCAGATATAAAGATTACACCAGAAAGAGAGTACAGCAAACAAAATCAAATACAAAATTAGACAAAGATCGGCGAAAATACGTAAAAGTGGAAATATTTAAAACATCAATAAAGTTACAACTCGACTCCGGCTCCGATGTTTCTATAACAAACCTGAATACGTGGAAAAAGTTGGGAAAACCGGCCATGATGAAAACTAGTAAAGCAGCCCGGACGGTTACTGGTGGTGGTATAAAATTTGAAGGAGAAGTTGTCCTCCCGATAAAATTGAAAGGGATTTCGAAGAAATTAAAAAATATTCGTACTACAAAATAGTGAAAATCTGTTTGGAATAGATTTAATTGAGAAATTCGGACTATCGGATAAGCCAATCAATACATTCTGTAAAAAAATTAGAATGTTCTTCTCCAACAACAGTAAATATAAAAGACGATTTAAAAGAATTATTTCCTGAGGCATTCACGACTAACTTAGGTCGCTGCAATAAATTCAAAGCCTCGTTTGAACTTAAAGAAAACGCCAGCCCAATTTTTAGAAAAAGCGAAATGTTCCGTTCGCTGGGTTGGAAAAGATTGATAAAGAATTACATAGATTGGAACAGACGGGAATTCTATCAAAAATAGAACACAGCGAGTGGGCAGCCCCCACCGTATACGTAAAGAAAAAGAATGACGAAGTTAGAGTGTGCGCAGACTTTTCGACCGGGGTCAACTCCCTATTAAAAGATCACCATTACCCCCTACCAAGCCCAGAGGAAATATTCACGAAGTTGAATGGGGGTAATATCTTCTCCAAGATAGACTTGAGCGACGCGTATTTGCAAATACTGGTCGAGGAGAATTGCTCAAAAATACTATGCAGCAATACGCATAAGGGATTATACAAATACAACCGATTGCCTTTTGGCATCAAAGTAGCGCCTGCCATCTTTCAGCAAGCGATGGACACCATACTAAGTGGTATTGAGTGCGCATGTGCATACCTGGACGACATTGTTGTCAGGAGCAAATCCCTAGAAGAACATAAAGAACATTTGAAAGAAGTATTTACTCGAATACAAGAATTCGGCTTTAAAGTAAAAGAAAGTAAATGTGACTTTTGTATGAGCGAGATTAAGTATCTTGGACACATAATAAACAAACATGGACGACGTCCAGACCCAGACAGATCTGCGGCAATAAAAAATATGCCAGCACCCGATAATGTAACAACATTGCAGAGTTTCTTAGGACTCGCAAATTATTACCAATCTTTTATTGAAGGAATGCATAACTTGCGAGCCCCCTTAAATAATCTGCTTAAAAAGGATACACCGTGGAACTGGACGCAAGAATGTCAAACCGCTTTTAACAAAATAAAGAGCGCACTAACATCCGAATTATTCTTAACGCACTTTGACACAAACTTAAAAATAGTCGTCGATAGTGACGCTAGCTCCTACGGCTTAGGAGCATGCATTCAACATATTATTCCGGATGGGTCTAGAAAACCAATAGCGCACGCTTCGAGAACGCTGATACCAGCCGAAAGGGCATATTCACAAATCGAGAAAGAAGCGTTGAGCATAATCTTTACCGTGACTAAATTTCACCGATATTTATATGGTAGACAATTCATACTTGAAACCGCCCATAAACCGTTAGTCACGATCTATGGATCAAAAAAAGGATTGCCGGTATACACCGCAAATAGATTGCTGCGCTGGGGTACAATACTACTTAATTACGATTTCCAGCTACAACATCTAGCATAAAAAAAGATTTGCCATGCGGATGGACTGTCAAGACTGATACCACAGAAGCACAATCTGGAAGAATCAGTCATTGCAGCAATTCGGACAAATGTTGAAGTAAAAAATATGGTAGCAAACATCATTAAGGAACTACCCGTAACTTTGTCGGACATTAAAAGGGAAGCCGAGGGAGACGAATATATAAAGGACATAAAAGAGAAAATTATAACAGACACAAAGGTGCAGGAAGTTTTCTCCATATGTGACGATGTGTTACTGTACAGCGAGAGAGTGGTAATACCCAAAACATTGCAAACTAGGATGTTAAGAGATTTCCACACAGGACATCCGGGGATAAATCGAATGAAGTCGTTAATGAGAAGCTACGTGTACTGGCGTAACATGGACACTGACATAGCGACAACAATTGATAAATGTAAAGGATGCCAGTTAGCGGCAAAATCTCCACCTATAGTACACAAACCTTGGCCGAAAACCGACCAACCATGGTCGAGAATCCACATGGACTTCGCTGGTCCAGTAGGTGAAAACTATTATTTAATTATAGTGGATAGTTTCACAAAATGGCCGGAGGTAATGCGTTGCAGGAATCCAACAACAAACAACTCAATAGGGTTCCTACACGAATTGTTTGCAAGATTCGGTGTACCAGACACACTGGTCACTGACAACGGAACGCAGTTCACATCCGCAAAGTTTAAGCAATTTTGCGACACGTTCCGACTGAAGCACATCACGACTCCGCCGTATCATCCAAGGTCGAACGGCCTCGCGGAAAGGTTCGTGGACACGCTAAAACGAGCGTTAAAGAAATCCATTTGAACACCAACAGAAAAAGCTTTGCAACAATTCTTGCAAGTATATAGGATTACACCACATCCTAGTACACCATCAAACATATCACCAGCTGATCTAATGTTTGCCAGAAAGGTAAAATCAGCGTTTGACAAAGTATTGCCAAGGCAGGCAATTATCCGAAACACTACACACACGAGAAGAAAGAAATATAACTCGGGAGATCGAGTATATTTTAAGTGCTACAGAAATAACGCATCTTACTGGGAATGTGGAGTAGTGGATAAACGCATTGGTGATTGTACATACATGATTAAAGGTCCACAGAATATACATAAAAGGCACCTAAATCAGATAAAAAAACGTCATATGATGATGATACGACAACAGTCGAAGAGGAGGGCACCATAGATATCATATACGAATCTTTTAATTTGGAACCGCCTCAAAATGCACCTGAACCCCGAAGATCAGGTAGGAAAAGAAAAATGAATGAACCATTAATGGTAAACCCAAAAAGAAAAAGATATTGAAATCTGTGTGACTTCAAATCTTGGGAGGGGGTGTTGTGGTGGCAACCACTTATTTGCATATGCGAATAACATAACACTATAAATGGCAAGCCTAGGTTGGCCTTGGTGTGTCTTACTCAAATGCCACCGGAAGTGACGCCGAAGAGCGTACATGTCCTCCCACCAAGACTCTCTGACTCCACAACGTCATTTGTACATATTGTAAATATACCTTTTCTTTAATACACTTATTATTGCGTTATCTTGTTGTTTGCGTCTTCATTGTATTTCCTTACTAATTATTGTTCAACCTTGCAACCACAACAATATATCTATACATATATTGATTATAAAGATTAATAATTATAAATTATGAATCAGTTCCAATAGGAAAAACTAACCAAATTAATGTTTTTCCTGTTAAAACTAATTCATAATTTATAATTATTAATCTTTATAATCAATAGTATATATATATATATATATTATATATATAGCTCTAGGAAAAATATACCAATTGAACTTATATATATAAACAGTATTATGAGCAAGATTTTTAAAAAGAATTAACACATTAAAATAAACTTTGTTCTTTAGACTTCTGATCTAATCCCCTCTATAAAATTTATATATATATGTATATATATATATATATATATATATATATATATATATATATATATATATATATATTTCGGAATAGTTTTTATTTAACAATCAGTGGTTATGTAAACGTGAGATTGTAGGTTTACAAAATATTACTGGCAGTAATATTCTATAAGTTATCCCATCTAAACAAGAATTGCTCGATATGCAAGATAGAGCAAATAAATTAAATTGTAATTCAATGAATTTCAAAAAACTCTCATTGAAATGAAATGTAGTGGTTAGGTTTCATATCAAAGAATTTTTATTATTCTAAGCAAGACAAAGAATGTTTTAGAAAATTAGTCTACTTAACCTATAGGGTTTCGATGTCTACCATCTCATCAGAGGAGAGAAAATATTAGCAAATAGTTATAAAGGTATAGTCAGTGAGACATGGAAAGTCAAAGTGAAAATAATACATTTATCAGAAGTCCTGTAGTCGGAGGATTTGTAGAAAAAGGATATGAATGTTTTTGTTGATCCAACTTGCTTGGTAAAATCCATATTATACGTTCTTTACATCCGTTTGGTAACAATTTCTAAGCTATATACTGGGTAATCCGCATAGCTGTGTATATATCCGAATCGGGCAAGTGCTTGTTTAAATTTGTTTTGGGTCCAGCGATAATAAATTCAAAGTCTGGTGGAAACCTTTTCATTAGAGGTTTATATTATTTTTAGTGGGGCGAAGTGTTAGGGAGAGCAGGTAGCTATATATATATATATATATATATATATATATATATATATATATATATATATATATATATATATATATATAACAGTATGATTATATTCGAAGATCCAAATATTTATTTTCCATGTAAAAAGAACTCCTTCAGCATGTTAAAATTTCGGTATAGTCGTCTATGAACATATTTTTCCTTTTGCGGTATTATACTGTCATTGCACATTTCTATCTAAGCAAAAAATGTCTAATTTTTTTGAAGAGTATATGTACTGAAAATAGATGGTATTAACATAATACGCCTTTGTTTCTGCATATCTGTAAAAAGTTACCGAAATTTAAACATGCTGGAGGAGCTATTTTGCATGAAAAATAAATATTTAGATCTTGAAATGTAACTATATTGTTATTCTATTATATATGCTGTGTTGTTATATTTAACATAAATTAGGTCTCTAAACAAAAAGGATTGGTATAGCAAAGAGTGAAATATAATTGGAAAACATATTTTACCCCAAAATATATACTAGCATTTCGGCCCAACGTTGCCCGGGTGTTTGGAGGTGTATGCTGAGCAAAGAACAAACAAAAAAAACGGCCAATTTTTTAAAATTTGACCCCTAATATGACCCCTTAACATTTATTATTTTGGGCTCAAATCAAGTTATTAAGTTAGATCCATGTCCAAGGAATCTATATCTAAAATTTCAAGTTCGTAGACGCAAAATTATCGGAGGAGGTTGGTAGAGTTCTCAAAAGTCAAATCGTTGAACTTTGACCCCTTAATCGCAAAATTTCGGGCCGAAATCCGGTCACGTCGATTTTCCAAAATGTCAGTACCCTGTATATAAAATTCCGAGTCTGTAGACTTTAAATTGACTGAGTTATTGCGAATTGAAATGTACACACACATACATACACACTTTCACTTTTATAGATATATAGATATATACATAAAAACACACATACATATACATACATATATATATATATATATATATATATATATATATATATATATATCAATAATAAAATGACTGCAGGAATTCCCATCTGGACCAAAGTATCGCAAGTTTACAACAACAGATGTCACATACAAATACAGTACATCTAAGCTAATAGCCACTATCTTAGGTAGCTTCCGAACACCATTCTATATGCATTCAGTCGTGATATTAAATGCTACTTTGCGTTCTACGAGCAACACCATCAAATTATCTTTAGAGGAAGATGTCGTAGCTTTTTACTCTAATTATTTAATCCTACCATTATACCAATTATCACCGGTAGGAATTCTACACTTTCCACAGATTCTGTGATTACACCAACCGTATCTGGCTCAGTACATACATATACCTAACATAATCTTTCCAATTTCCGATTCATAAATCAGAAAGACTCCCTCGCCAAAGTCCATCCATTCTGATTGACTGAGATCTGAAAATTCTCATATTCCGGAATCCAATTATTCGGGTTATAAACGACTTTCTCAAGGACGTCTTCGTCAATAGAACTAAATAACTACACAGCTCTTGCTATCGATTTCTATACCATTAAACACACAACGTGTACATTGGTACATTGCATGTATATCGATTAATTGAAGAGTTTAGCTCCAAGGATTTTCTTCTATTATATTTTATATTAGGATTTTTCCTAACAAAAAACAAACAAACAAACAAACAAAACAAATCAAAACAATTTATAAGAATCAAATTTAATTTACAAAAACTCGGAAGTTTATTAGTTAATTATTTTATCTTTTTCATGCAGTTTGACGACACTTATCGGTTTTCCGTTATCATGATATTGAATTTCGCAAGTGAAATTGTAGCCGACAAATAGTTTATACGTATTAACGTAAAATGTTTTCCAACGGTCAGTCAAATAACGAACATGCACATGTTGTTTGGCTTATGGCTTAGACCATTTGTCAGCGACAATTATACATATTTTAGTCATTTACAAATTAATTGAAAAGCTTAAAATATTTTAACCTTGAACATTACCTTTTGTGATGCTATATAGACATTACGGCTATATTGACGATGTTACGTCTGGACTAACTTGAGTAGGTGAGCTCCCAAATATTTCCATTTTTTTTATTATGCTGAAAAAATCAAGATGAATTTGAAAGGCGGTAAGAAACAGCCAATTAAACTTTTTAGCAGCTTAAACATTACCTTTATAAATGTTATATATATTTATTCAGGATGTTAAACTTGGACTAATTTGAAGAAGTTAGCTCCCAAATATTTGTGTTTTTAAAAAATTATTATGCGGAAATAAAAATTACGAATGTTTATTACACGAATTAAAACTATATTATTTTAGGCTAACAATTTTATTTCTTTGATTAAGGTTCCGTATTTTTTTCCAGAAAAAAAGGCATAATAAAAACGCGATTATTTGGTAGCTAAGCTCCTCAATATATATCTATATATCTATAAAAGTGAACGTGTCTGTCTGTCTGTCTGTCTGTGTACATTTCCCTACGCAATAACTCTGTCAATTTTTAGTCTATAGACTCGAAATTTGAAATACTGGGTACTGAGATTTGGGAAAATCGATGTGACGGGTGTCAGCCAGAAATTTGGCTGTTAAGGGGTCAAATATCAACGATTTGACCTTTAAGAACTCTACCAAACTCCTCCGACAATTTTGGGTCTAGACACTTGAAATTTTAGATATAGGTTCCTTGAACCTGGATCTAACTTAATAAAGTGATTTGAGCCCGAAACTATAAATTTTAAGGGGTCATAATAGGGGTCGAATTAAAAAAAAATTTACTCTTTTTTTTTTTGCTCAGCATACACCTCCAAACACCCGGGCAACGCCGGGCTGAAATGCTAGTATATATATATATATATATATATATATATATATATATATATATATATGTAATGCGTAGGTTTGAAACATTTTAGTTCATTTCTTTATTTTCAATACACATTACAGGCCGACGGTAACAACTGCTACCTAATAGGCCACATTGCACTGCTTTTATTTGACACGTTACGTAAAAGCACAGATTAATCACAGCATATAATCAAATCCCCATGTTAAGATGGAGTTTATAAATACGAACGTCGTTACTCCGGCAGGATACATTCATTTAGGACACGGGCGCCATTGCCCACTATTTTACTGGGCCGGTAGTGACTTTCACTAACCACCGTTGTTTAAATTTTTTTTCAGGTGGGGTGAGGACATACTTACACCGGGCAAAGCCGGTACACGGATTTTGCTAGTTATATAGAAAGAGAGAAGGAGAGATACATTATGCTAAGTTCTTGGCTTATGTTAACATCTTTATGAAGCGGAGCGTAAACATCTTTTTGTACATATTAACCGTATACTTTATTTTAATATTCTTTTATATGGCATCAATAAAAAAATTAAATTAAGTAAACTAGATATAAAAGCATAAGTAGATTTCGCAGTAAAATTTTACCACCAGCTTCACGTGAAAGCAGTTTCAAATTATAAAATCGATATGTTACACCAATTTACAATAGGTTCTGTGATATAAAACCATTATGATTTCCCTGTTGGATACTGCAGAAGAAAGATATAAGAGTGAATATTTCACCGTTGGAAACTTTCCATCTTAACTGGTATAAAATCTTGAGTAAATTCCGAATATGATTTTGTACTCTTATGAAAATTTTGAAATTGGAAGTTTCAATCGAATAAAATAGCAGGAATTTATACAAAACAGAATTCTGGTTTTTTTTTATAGCGATTTTGCCTTAAGATTGTACAACTCGCCAATCAATTTTAGTATTATGTGCCAATAGTAAAAGTAATAACGATAAAAGCTAATATTCGTAATACTATATTCAATTGATTTTTTCAATTCAGATTCACGCACACACACACACACACACTGACAAAGATAAGCAGTTGTACCAAAAAGTGTGTTTGGTTCTGCACAAAGCCTTCACTACTATAAACACATCCGCGCGGATATCTGAGCAAATTAGTTGTTGTGACGGAGCTCATACGTCGAAATCGACGGGAGGGTTCATCAAGAAAATGTCTTCTATACTTAATGTCCCTACATCGCACAACTACGTACTAAATGATATAGCAGATTTTTTCTGTGTATAACTTTATTATTTAATTCTTTCACTTGAGCACAAATCAAACACATCCATAACAACACAGGAATATACATATTCAAATTTCGTAAAATTAGCTAAATTTCAGAGAATCATATCTACATATATATTTCTATAAAATGGAAAAAAATCAGCAATACAAAAATATATACTAGTGCATATTGATTTATTCGCCAATCCAATAAGAGAATTATATCATAGACGTAGGGACATTTCATATTTCTTTCTAACTATGGTATTTCGAAGTCTATACGATATGGTTTAAATTATGCAAAAAAAAAAAAACAATGAAAAAGATTATGGCAAAAAAAATCAAAGATTAAAATAGATTTTTCCGTTATCTATGTAGTTTTAAAAATTCACATTTTTGTCTTCAGAGGAAATCAATAGCAAATTATATTAAAAAGGAACCTTATAATGAATTATAAAATTTAAATCTTTAAAACTAGCATAAAGGCCCGGCGTTTCCCGGGTGTTTGGAGGTGGGTGTTGAGCAAAAAAAAAAAACAAAAAAAAAACAAGTGGTAGTAGGAAAGCAGGCTTCGGTACCGCGAAGAAGGAAAAGAACGGGGAAAAAGTGATATCTTTGCTGTTACGACCACCGCCAAACCGGAAGTGACATAGAATTAAATTAAGGCTAGACAATCGAAAAGAGGGGATGATTTTCGACAACATTGACGAAAAAAGTTACCCCTCCCAGTAGAAAAGTATCTAGTTGAGGGTGAAGAAATTAATGTTTATAGCCAATTATTCAGTTTTTGTCGTCTGAAGGATCGAACTTCAAAACGATACTGATCTTGTGAAAATCCGTCGCCTCTGTCGAAAGTTTTAGGCTGACATGCAAACGTACATACATACATTTACATACTGGTAGCTCAATTTTTCGACCCAAACCGATTAAAAAGCTTGCCCTATCTCTGAATACCGCTTATGTCAAATTTCAAATGTTTACACCAGAAATTTTCTGAGTAACTTGGTAGAGACACCAGAGGTCAATTTTTTTAAAAAAATTGACCCCTATTATGACCCCTTCACGTTTATTGTTTTGGGCTTAAATCAAGTTATTAAGTTAGATCCATGTCCAAAAAACCTATATCTAAAATTTCAAGTGTTTATACTCAAAATTGGCGAAGGAGTTTGGTAGAGTTCTCAAAGGTCAAATCGTTGAACTTTGACTCCTTTACAGCCAGATTACTGGCCGAAAACGGGGGTTCCCACATCTCGATACCCTGTATTTCAAATTTCGAGTCTGTAGACTGAAAATTCACAGAGTTATTGTGTAAGGTAATGTACACAGACAGACGGACAGGCACTTTCACTTTTATAGATATATAGATTATAGATATGTAGAAAGTTCGAAGAAAAAAGGGAGAAGGTAAAATGCGTGGGAAAACTGTAATAATCTGAAAATGAAATTCGGTGAGAGCGTTTAATGGATTCGTTAGATCTCGTGTTGCGTGTTTCCTTAAATATTCAGCTTCTAAAATTTGTCCTTTATAATATACTAGCCTTCGTGCGTGGCGTTGCCCGGATGTTTGGAGGTGTGTGTTGATCCAAAAAAAGTGCTATTTGTGAGCAGGCTCGAACCCGTACCGCGGAAGAGGAAAAGAACGTGAAAAATAAACGTGACGTTTTTACTGTTGCGCTTATCGCTAAACCTGAAGTGACGTAGGTTTAAATTAAGGCTAGCCAATCGAAAAGAGGGGATGACTTCTCAAAATATCGGCGAAAAAAGCTACCCCTCCCTGCAGAAAAGTTCCCAATTGAGGGTAAAGAAATGAATGTTTTTAGCGAAATTTCGATATTTGTCGTCCCAAGGGTTGAGCTTAAAAACGATTGAAAACTCGGGAGAATCCGTCGTCCCTGTAGAAAGTTTTAGGCAGACACACAAACATACATGCATTTAAACATACATGTGAGATTTATATATATATATATATATATATATATATATATATATATATATATATATATATATATATATATATATAAATCTCACATGTATGTTTAATCTCTTATAGACTTCTTTGCATCTAATCCCCATCCGTGAATTCTATCGCAAAGTGATTGAACAACTGGAAACACGCTGATAAAAGGGTGCTGGGTGCCGATGGCGATTACCTTGAATACTAACTATAAGTTTTCTTTTACAAAAAGGACAGAACTTTTTCAGTTGCTTTGTAGAAGGAAAAGTCTTCTAAAAAAGCTTTTTCTCGTGCATCACTGAGCAAGACTGACGCTAACTTTATTAATATCAAATTAACGCATGCATATTGACGTGATCCAATTAAAGGGAGACGGTAGCATGATTCTCAGTTCCTTAAAGTTCTTAATAATTTTAAATAGCACAGGTTGTGGCTGTAACAACCTTTGTTCCGTGCGGAATCACACTATTGATCATTGGCTTCAAATGCGCTAAAAGTTATGAATGCTTCTTAGCCTGATGACTTGTCAGTCGCATGTATCGTAATAGGGGTTGGCGTCTTTTTACTGGCGTTTTATTTTACTGTTTTTTTTCATTGATTGTTTTTAGTCTTCAACTTGCATTCGCTTGGTAGAGATGCATGTATGAGTACTATGCCCTTTCCATGTAACATATGCATTAAATTATCAGTGGATGAAATTACAAAAATTAAGGAATAAAACATTTTTCTTAAAGAAAAAGAAAAATGAATAATAGTTATTCAGTATTTTATTTAAATTGTAGACTCAATGAGTGCTCGTTCCAAAATATTCTCGAACTTTGAATTAATGTTAATAGTTTCTTTAGACCAGCCAACTGAAGAATAAGAATACCATCTATGGCAGCACATCAAAGGTCGTAAACGACCAAGTTCTCTCTGATTCTCTCTCCTCTGATGTTGAGTATGTGGTACAATGGGGAAAGAAGTAGCTGGTTACTTTTGATGCATCTAAAACCAAGCTTTTATCTTTACATCATCAACGCTCTGATCCCCATCTGGCATCAATTGAAATGAACGGCTCTCGTCTTGGGGAGGCTCTATGTTTTGCTTCTGGGCTTGAGGTTTACTCCTGATCTGAAATGGAATATGTACATCAAATCCGTTGCCAAGGTCGCTGGAAAAATGATGGGACCTTCTATCGATCCAGAAGATATCTACCTGCTTATACAATTCACTATCTATATAAGAGTTAGGTTAGTTCAAGGATGTAGTATTGTTGCCATATCTGGGTAGGAGCTGCGAGAAAGCTTTATACTGCCTTGACAGAGTTCAGAATAGACTTAATAGTCTAGTGGCAGATGCCCTTTTCTTTTCCCTGTAACCACTTTCTTACAGAAGAGACGTTGCGAGCCTGTCTCTGCTTTATCGTTATTGTCATGGCAAGTGCTCATCTGAGCTCAAATCTATGGTCCCACCTCGCCAAACCTTCACGAAAAACACTTGTCTAGCTGAAAACTCTATGAATAATTCCCTCCACTCTTTATCTGTGTCTAAACCTAAACGTTGATACCATGAACACAGCTTCTTTGCTAGAACTGCACACCTGTGGAACTCTCTTCCGTTTGCCTGCTTTCCAGCTGACTACGATATGGTCGTCTTCAAGTCTAACGTAAAAAAGTTCTTGATGAGCCGTTTCCCTTAAGTAATCCAATTCACCAAATTTGCACTACTAACGATTACTATGATATTGTTTCATTGACTACTGTACACCCTTATCCTCGAGTGGCTTCTTGGCCTTGATAGGTGGTGACACCTATGTAAAATAAATTGACACTAGATCCCAAGATAGGCTCATCCCTATCGACGATAAAATCCCTACAATACTGCCAAAAAATCTTGCCTTTAACAAAAATTCCATACGGATACGCTGCTCGGACCATGATAGTACCACACTTGGCGTCGCCTGAGATTTTCTTTTTGCTTTCATTTTGATTTTTTAAACATATATTTTTTGTTTTTAAATATGATTTTGAAAGTTAATTTTATTCATTACAGCATCGTTTAAATAATTAATGGAGTTAAATGTATCTAAGACTTCATATAAGTGTGTGGCGATTAATCTTTAAAATTATATAACAAAAACATACGTTTCGCTTGAAATATTAAACCATTGAAAATAAATCCTGAATTGAGTGTTTATATTGCTGACCGCCATAGTACCTCATAAGAAACATTTCTTACATACACAATTTAAAAAATATTGACAATATTATTAAACATTAAATGAACTTTTTATAGACAAAAATACAATTATCACAATGTTGTCATCGTATAATGTTTACTGGTAAACAAATAAATACGTTTTCTTTACGGTAACAATAAAGATCATTATCTGATCACCGACTACTAAAACAAAAACGATTGTTCATAAATAGATAATAATAAACTTATTTGGACTTAGTACAATCCACTCTAAGGTCATCTTCTATAATATAAATCTCACCTGTCAGTTTAAATGTATGTATGTATGTATGTATGTATGTATATCTGCAAAAAACTTTCGACAGAGGCGACAGATTTTTACGGGACCGGTATCGTTTTGAAGCTCAACCCTTCGGACGACAAATATTGAAAAATTGGCTGAAAAACATTCAGCCTCAACTGGCCACTTTTCTACAGGGCGGGGAAGCTTTTTTCGCCGTTATTTTCGAAAGTCATCCACTCTTTTCGATTTACTAGCCTTAATTTAAAACTTCGCAACTTCTGGTTTGGCGATAAACGCAACAGCTCAGACGTCACGTTTTTTTTTCACGTTCTTTTCCTCCTTCGTGGTACGGGTTCTAGCCTGCCTGTCTACTACCACATTTGTTTTTGCTCAACACACACCTCCAAACATCCGGATTACGCCGGGCTAATGATTATATAAATCTATGAGTAGACACTAACATAAACGTTCACTGCAACCAATTGCATTAATCTCTTAAATTCATTTTTATTATTTGCTCGAAAATCGAATTATTATACCCGTTTTTGATATACAAGTAAATATAATCAATAAACATCGTCATATACATTATAAACGACATAACGAAGTGATAGGTAAATTTTAACCGAGCAATCTCTAAGTGAAAGTGTCTGTCTGTGTGTTTGTCTGTGTAAAATTTTCAGTTTACACTCGAAATTTGATATATAGAGTAGCGAGATTTGTGAAAATCTTTGTAATTTTTTTTCGGCCAGAAATTTGACTGTTCAGGAGTCAAAGTTCAACGATTTGATCTTTGAGAACTCTACCAAACTCCGACAATTTTGGGTCTAAACACTTGAAATTTTAGATATAGATTCCTTGGACATGGATCAAACTTAATAACTTGACTTAAGCCCAAAACAATACATGTTAAGGGGCTATAATAGGGGTCAAAGTTAAAATAACATTGACCTCTGGTGTCTCTACCAAATTACTCAGACAATTTCTGGTCTAAACATTTGAAATTTGACAAAAAGGGTATTCAGATATATAGTAAGCTTTTTAATCCGTTTGGGTCGAAAAATTGAGCGAAAATATATAAATGTATGTATGTATGTTTGCATGTCTGCCTAAAACTTTTTATAGAGGCGACGAATTTTTACAAGATCAGTATCGTTTTGAAGCTCGACCGTTCAGTCGACAAATATTGAAAAATTGGCTAAAAACATTAATTTGTTGACATGAAGTTCTGTTTGACCACACCTAAGGATATTAACCATTTTTATCATGAGCAACAATTTCAGAAATAAAGGAACGGATAAAAACATGTAAATGTAATCGTCCAAAAAAGAAGTACGTGATACCACATTTCGGCAGAAAGGATACAAAGAGAAGAAAATAATAAATAATAAATAACAAATAATAAAACAACTTTTGTTTTATAAAAATATCAGCGAGTGCTCGAATAACATAATTTTTTTTAGCTAAACACGTGCGTAATATGCGTTTTTTATTTTTTATTTTTTGTGAAGGCACTTTTTTCACTACCTTATTTTTTTTTTCGTAAATAACGGAAACTTTTTATTTGCTTTTTTTTTTAGTTGAGGGAGGGCATTTTTTTTCTAAAAATGTGGCTAAAGTTTGAATTCGAAGAGGTATAAGTGTCTGTATAGCCGTTTCAAGAATATTTAAAACAAACGAATTTTTTTCAGTTTATTCGTAAGTGTTTGAATGTTTAACAAAACATTTTTCTATCTACAGGAGATAATATTTTCAAGCTAGAAACTTATTGAGATTACCAAATTATTTTATTTTGTGAAGAGTTTATTCTTATGTTTCAAAGTTTCTTGGAGGAGATAACTCTATGTCTTAAGAAAAAGTCGATGTCGGAAATAATTCCAAATAAATTACATTAAATGCATTATCAATTAAATTATTATTTAAAGTTTATTAAATAACAATTTAAATAGAAGACTTAAAACAATTCTCTCGCTAGAAACAGTAACTAACATACCGCTATTTAGTAAAATCGATTTTACTTTATGCCATATGAAAATGAGGTGGCTTTTTAATTGCATATTTTGCATGAATCATGCTATATACAGAAATAAACGAAGGAGTAAAGTAGCAGACCTTTTGTATATATTAATCAAATTGTAAACAAGCAAACAGACAGGCAGGAGTACGAATTTATATATATATATATATATATATATATAGAGAGAGAGAGAGAGAGAGATAGATATGATGATACTGATATATATGAACTTAATATTTATAAATTATATATATATATATATATAAAATGTTACTTATATTTATGGACTTCAAGGCTAACTGACAAACTGAAAAGGCGGTTATTTAGGGCATAGATAGAGTCTGTCCTTGTTTACATTGCTAAAGCCTGGACACTCACCAAAATTTTGGAAAAGAAAATTAGACGGCATATACGCCCGTATGTTACAAACAGTACTAAATATAACTTGGCAAAATCATCCCACGAAGCAGCAACTTTATGACAACCTACCTGCCATATCTAATGCCATCAGGGAGGTACGCCTACGATTTGCCGGGAACTGTCTGAGAAGCAAGCATGAATTGGTGAATGATATATTACTATAGATCCACGACACGGACGTGCAAGCAAAGGACGACCTAGATCCACATACATCCAGCAAGTAGCACGCGAAGCCAACTGCGTACCCGAAGATGTGAAACAGCTGATGGAAAATAGGAAATTCTGGAGAGGAAGCATCATATTGGTCCGGGCAAGGGGCCCATCCTGATGCTGCTGCTGCTGCTGATGATGATGATGATATATTTATGTATAATTTTTTATACAAACATTATGGCAACATATATACATGAATAATTCAACTGTTTATGCTATATATATATGTATATATATATATATATATATATATATATAGCCAGAGATGCATCGTGTTGCGGGGTTCAAATCGTTCGACTGGTATTAATCGTGACACCCTGTACTGAAGATTCCCGAAAGGATGAAACATTAGTGTCTGTAGGTATTTAATTATTAATAGTAAAAAAATAATTATGATAGCCCCTTTAAGAAATTCGTTTCTTATCGTTGAGCACTTTCAGTTGAATTAAAGTCGGTCAATTTAACTTTTATGCATAGATCATCGTATAACGATTAGATCACTGTCTGACTGACGTAAATGAACATTTAAAATTAAAATGTTTAAATTCAACGTTATTTCACGCGGTTAATGGTAGCCGAATAGATATAGGTCTTCGCTAATCGAGCCAAAGATATCTCGTGTTGCGGGGTTCAAATCGTTCGACTGGTATTAATCGTGACAGCCTACACTGAAGATTCCTGAAAGCATGAAACACTAGTGTCTGTAGGTATCTAATTATTATAGTAAAAAAGTAATTATATATATATATATATATATATATATATATAATAGTTGCATAGATTAGTTTCATAGAGATAAATTCAATGATTATTAAACAGTGCTCAATGAAGGACAGAGCTGATATACAGCCTGTTTATTATACAACAATCATTGGTTACATATGTGCATACATGTTTCAGTGGAATCCTATTTCAAGGAGACCACCTCATCAGACCAAAAGAAAGGAACGATATTGAAAAGAGAGTCAAGATTACGTTCGTTTTTTATAAAATTTTCGAGTGGATTTTCCGTATTAGAAGACAGTGGGGTGTATACTTTGTGAATGTGCACAGTAGGAGTTTTGGAGGGAAGTATGGTGAAGGAAGGGAAAAGGGTGGAAGTTGAGGGAAGACGCAGGAAGTACGATCTCATGTGGTCAAGCTGTAGCCACGAGGTGTGGGAATTAATATTATTTTAACTTGGCGTTTGTTTATTGGCCTACATTTTCGCTTTAATCTGAAGTAATATAATGCCCTAATCGCTGTTAACTTCCCTATCCTTTGGTTTCCATGGTTGCTTTTTCTGGCGGCAACTATATTATCTTCTATTTTATTGTTAAGTTCTATTTTTTTTTAATTCTATTCCTCGTTTTTTTTTTATCGGTTCATTTGATTCTTGTTTTCAAATTCTTTATTTATTCATGTATTTGTTTATCAGATATATGTCCATATGGTTTTATTAACAGCGACTGAATAGATGTACAGGCCTATTTATATGATTTAAATAAGGTGGTATACTAGGAGACATTTCCACTCTAATGCGATCTCTGAAGTAATTACAGTGGCAAAGATTTTCAATTCTATATATAAACTTAATTCCGATGGTTGTAATTCTTTTATTTTGGTTTTCTTAATACTAAAGTGTAAATATATATGGTAGGTTTATATGTTTCGTTGAAAATCAAAAGGTCGATGAGCTACGAGGACGAGAGTGATACCATTAAAACGAGTGATATTTTGTGCGCTAGTATTTATTTTTCTACATAGTCAATACTATTATCAATCCACTTTTACCAGAAATTCAATGACGCGTGTCTGCTTCTGAAGCACACGCATGAGATTGGTTGCTTTCGTAGAGTCTCACACCGTCAATATCGGTAACAGAGAAGTGAAACATTCAGGTCACGAATGTATAAGTTTAGTTATCACAACAATGCAATTTGCAATCACCTCTGAACTAGTTGGGTGGAATAAAAAATAGGAGGCATTACTTTGGGACACTTATCATATAATTTTGTCCATGCATTCTTTTGAATTTTATTCTTATATTAATGTGTTTTCTATATATTAGTGAAAGTATGCAAAAACAGAAAACTATGAAGCAATTGTTTCTTGTGGCAGATTTGAAAAGTAACGGTAATTCAAGTTTTATAAAGTCAAGTAGACGATCATCATATTCAAAATTTATATCTCGTTTTACATAAATTTAGTATACGTGTATATCGTCATATATTTGCATATATGGGATTCATTCATCGAAATGCTTGAACGCATCTAAAATTCCGTGATGCAAAATGCGATTTCAAAATAAACATTAAGAGAATTGGAGACAGTAAGAGGCAATAACGCACTTAACATGAAAGTATCGTCAATTTGTTTGTTTTATAAAATTCCGCGATGCAAACAAAATACGAATTATGTCGCATTCTTCAGCCAGAAGGAACAAAGAATGAGTTTAATCGTCAAAACACTTCTTGCTAATAAATATCTCATAAGCCGTATGAGAAGTTACTCATTTCAAGTGAATCTTCTGAGGCTTAAGACTATTATCTCAGACGCGCGTTCCCATCATTTAGTTTAAAATACAAGAAAACCTTTCAGAATTACGCGCGAATCTGTTGCCAGTACGACGAGCAAAAATGCAAACGTTGCCAATAATTTATTAAGAAAAAAGACACTGTTTTATTCAGGCGATGTTTTCCATGTTAATCATGTAATCATTCCCAAGGTTTTCCGGTCGTTTTCCGATATTCTATTTGCTTTATACGCGACTGTCAACTTCCCGCTATGAATGAAATGCGAAAAAAACAACACTTGGGAAAATTTCTAAATTACACTGTAATCAAAATTCTTTCTATGAGGAATTGTTAATGTGAATTACATTAGTTGTAACAATAAGTTCATTATTCTTTACAAGCATGGATATTCAGTGTTGTCCGGGACCATTGATAAAAGCATAGAATAATTCAAAACCTTCTTTCCTCACCGAATGCCCCCTTCTCTTCTACCACTTTCTCCTCTCTCTACCTCTATCCCCGACTGTCTTTCTCTACCATCACCGAATTTAAGTTTTCTATCTGAAAATTGCTTCAACATAATGTAAATAAACATAAACCAAAGGAAAAGATTTGACTAAATGTTTAACTTCATTTTAGTATTATTTTTAAAACAATTTACAAGGTAGAATGATTAAATTGTCGCCTTGAAGAAAGCAATACTACAGTTTATTTTAATACTTTTATTGAAAAATCAATATAACTTGATTATATAGCAGATTTAGTATCTATTTTATGTAACCGCCTTTAGTCCCAATAACCGCCTCGATACGAGTCCGGAACTGGGAGCATCCCTTTTCCACAAGCGCCGGCGGAAGCTCGGCATATACTCCACGGATGGCGGCGATCAAGCTTGCTTTGGTGTTGTGGGAGGTCATGTTGGTGATGTTCTCGACGTATGATCAAACGAAGTAATCCAGCGGGTTCAAGGCCAATGAGAAAACGGTACAAAGTCGTACCACTCCTTCGAAAACCAAGTCTGCGTATCTTTGGACTTGCGGGCCGGCGCCGAGTCCTGCTGCCACACCCAATATTTTACAGCGGCCACCCGGTTGCACCAGATGATTATCAGCACATACTGGTACACTTTGGTGTGTAGTTTGAAGCCGACTTCGAAAATGTGAGGTGGCATGATGTGTCCCTCACTTGAAACGACACCAAAGACCATAACCGTGGCCGGAACTTCGTTGAGCTGTATTCTCACGCATTGAATCGTCCGGATTTGCATTTTGAGGGTGTTGGCAATGGTCTTGTTGTCATAATTTTAATTTGTAGAGAGCATGAGTTGTACAGCGGCGCATCTTTGATGTCGCTCGTTGGACATTGTGTCAATTTCAAATTTGATAAAAGGCTTCTATCGCTTTTAGTATTTGTACACAATTGACTAACTAGTAGATGGTCTGCAACTAAAAAAGAAAACCGGTTTTCATCAAACGGAAATAGAATCATGTCTTTTCTAGGGCGACAATTTTATCGTCGAATCTTCTTATTCTGTGTCAATTTTTGGCTCGTGTCTATATTACTTGCATTTATATGAGAGAAGCCAGAGTTAGATTCAAGTATATATATATATATATATATATATATATATATATATATATATATATATATATAGTAAGTTATAAAATGTATATGGCAATTACGCTACACTGAATATTCCGCGTTTCATCCACTCTAGGATTCTTCAGGCTTATGCGCATAAGCCTGCAGAATCCTAGAGTGGATGAAACGTGGTCGTTTTTAACTGGCATTTTATTATGTTTGATTAATTTCCAACCTTTATTAGAAATATAAATAGATAAATAGAATACTTCTGGCTTATCTGTGAAAGTTCTGCTCGTAGCACATTTTTTTGCCATGAAAGGTTACAAAACTCACATCGCAATAAAGTAGAGGATGATTTATCCTGTTATCTTTAACCCCTTTTGAAAAGAAGCGATGTTACTAACTTTTCTCTGTTACATTGATATGTTTATGATAGGTACTTAACTGAGCTTTGATCATTCGTATTGACAGTAAAACATTCCCACCAAGCATACTTATGGCTACAATGACAGTAGAGGATTATCATTTTCCCCTCGATATCCATACCAAACGGTACTTACATAAACAACGTCTGTCTCCTAGAGCGCCCTGTCTGTGGAATAAAATACAACTAAGCTACTTCTGATCGACTACAACATTTTCGCCTTTAAATCTAATGTACACACATACTATTTGAGCCGTCCTTTTTCTCGTAATAAATGATCTTCCGATTGAACGGTTGTTTCCAATCCTTGCATGGGAGCACTCAATCTCAAACTAGTGATCTCTGTAACAATTATGTTCGGATGGCCTTCAAACGGGGACTTATTAGTACAAATAAACTGAAAATTTATTCTTGACCATAATCTAAACTTTAAAGAGATCAATTCAGGTGTTTTGTTTTTTGGCGGGAATGGTTTTATTGCAACATGTGATAGTGGTTTTGTCATTTTTACACATGCGAAAGAAAACACAAATGCGGATTCTTTTAGGTTTTGACGACGAAAACATCATACAAGTTTTACCACACTATCAATTAACACGAGCTTTTATGTCACAATGCATATGAGGTAAGAAGTTATGTACACATTGTTGCTGCGCATAATGGATAGCATATCCCAGTTTTTTCCGACAATATAAAACAGTAGTTAAAACCACTATTTATTAAAAAAAATGCAACTAAAATATGAAAATATAAAATAAAATACAGAAAAATACAATAAAGATAGAGAAAATATAATAACATATAAAGAATATAAAATATTTAGAAATGTAAATTAATAAAAGTACAATAAAATTAAAAAATATAAATGAAAAGTGAAATTGAAAGTAATCAATAAAATAATACGAAAGGACAAGAAAAAGCATAAGGAAAAGCGTACTAGTAAGAGAAAACGTTAAAAAATAGAATTAAAAATAGAATTAAAAATAGAATTAAAAATAGAATTAAAAATAGAATTAAAAATAGAATTATATGAAAAAACGTGTAAAAATAGAATTATATGAAAAAACGTGTAAAAATAGAATTCTATGAAAAAAACGTGTAAAAATAGAATTCTATGAAACAAACGTGTAAAAATAGAATTATATGAAAAAAAACGTGAAAAAATAGAATTCTATGAAAAAACGTGTAAAAATAGAATTCTATGAAAAGAACGTGTAAAAATATAATTCTATGAAAAAAAAAGTGTAAAAATAGAATTCTATGAAAAAGAAAACGTGTAAAAATAGAATTCTATGAAAAAAAATATATGGAGTACTGTTGTCACATCTGGGCTGGTGCATCTGCTGCTTGTCTCTCGCTCCTGGACAGGGTTCAAAAAAGAGTCGCCAACCTGATAGGTCCTGAACTGTCATCTAGGCTTCAACCTCTGTCCCATCCACGAGATGTTGCATCCCTCTGCCTGTTCTACAAATACTTTAATGGTGAATGCTCTAACGAACTGCAAACACTTGTACCTCCCCGACCTAACTACCCCCGACAAACCCGACAAGCTACTAAGTCTCATCCCTTTACAGTAGAGATCCCTAGGTGCAAGAAAGCCTTTTACTCCAATAGTTTCTTCCCCAGAACTGCGGGTCTTTGGAACTCCCTTCCGGGATTCTGCTTTCCCAACTGCAATGATATGCAGAAGTTCAAGTGTAACGTTAACAAACATCTTTCTACTCTTCTCCCTTCATAATGACCCCGCTAATTAATTCCCTAATAGTAGCCCCTGCTTCAAAGTGGCACTGTGCCTTGTTTGGGGTGAAAATTGAATAAAAAAAAACAAATAAAAAAATAAAAAAAACAAAATGAAACTCAATAAGAAAAGCTAAAAATGTCAAAGAAAATGTGAGTCAATTATATGACAAAACAATTTTAAAAAACAATGAATAAATTTCGGATTTTTTGTTCAAAAAGCTAAAAGCAATCATATACTGACTAAATCGCATAAAACTTTAAATAATAAACAAAAACATAGAAAAGAACTGCAAACATTAGTTTGAATATAATAATCATAGCAATCTACACTTATAATTTAGACATTGGAAATTTCACGTTTGTTTTCAAAATGTTTTTTAAATATTACAATTTTTTTAATTTCCTAACTATTAGAACACCTTTATCATTCTATTACTAGTGAGCATTATTTGAAGTTAATGAGTGCATGTGAAAATGTAATAAATCTTATGCATCGAATATTTAAACAAACATATTGGAGTGCTATCATTTTTTGCTTATTTTAATGGAGAACGCTATAAATCATGTGATGAATGCTTTAGCAAATCTTTATAAATTATTCTTGACTCATTACGAACAGCACCAAAAACGTCTCTGCTGAATTAGTCATGTAGTCATGTGAAGCGCAATGGTATGTGAATAAACAAATCTTACTTCATGGAAGTTAATGCCTTGTCTAGTATTGCAAGTCTTGGGTTGCAACTATAAAGGAGAACTTTAAATCTTAGCAACTTCATGAGGGAGAGCATTATGGATTGAACTTGATAGAGAACAGACACCCCAGCAGCCAAAATGTAGACTCCTACAAGTCATGGAAACCCATTTACAACTTGATAGTCAATCAGAATAATGTCAATAACATTCTAATAAAGTTTTTGTTGATCAGGACTCCAGATCCTTTTTCTGCAATCTTATACTGATTCTTCAGTAACTTTACTTTGAAAAAAAATGCTTATTAAATTATTAAAGAATCTTTGTACTTCATCATTATTTTGGATATGTTTAACTATTTTAAGCAAATTCTCAATAGATGCACTAACGTTATTCTTAACATTCCCTAAAATACTTATCAGTTTTAGTATAGCTAAATCATTAAATGCTTCTTTGTATGCATTATAAATATTTAATAAATCATTTCCATCATTTTTTCCAAAGTTGAAACAACAGATTAAAAATATCGATGCGTATTTCTTTTTTCGTTTGTCAAATGATTTGACAACTTTTTCCTCATTATTTTCAATTAGTTGTGCTATCTGTCAGTTCCATTCTATTGACGTATTATTTGCTAGTACGTTTACTACATACGTTTTTATATTTACAAGCAACTTGATATAATGAAATACGTTATAAGATGATCTTAATCAATTTAAAGAATATATACAAGAAAACTATTTGCAGACAATTTATAAAGTTTTTCCAAATCTTTTTTATTTAAATATATGTCCTCTTTTAACTAGGAGTATCATGAATTGATTAGATGAGTCGAATAAATAATTTATCAGTACGTCTATATCTATTTTTGAAGGCACTAATAATCCTAATTCAGATCGTTATTTTTCAACAAAGTTCCACTGACATTTTCATTTTTTAAATCTTTATATAGTTTACGTTGTTGAATACATTCTTTGAAGTGTATAGTGCCCATAAATTGTATTTTTGAATAAATGATTTAAACTATATTTAGCAGATTAAGTTGAGAAATTATTTCTGATATTGTGGACAGTTGTTAATCTCAATCAAGTTCAAATACAGCAGACAATTTACCAATATTTCGTAATTAGTATTCATCACATGATTGATAGTCTTTTCCATTGAAATAGACAAATAATGTCAGAACTTCTACATATTGTTTAATATTTAATAGAGAAGTTTTATAACACTAATAAAGCATTTTGCTTTTTAAAATAAAATTTTATCATAAATGCTGAATTCAACCATCTTCTGAGATCTACAACTAAACTATTAATTGGTACTAATAAAATGTGTTTTTATCAATTATATTTTTAAGGTTGCCTATCCAAGAACCTGAGATTCCAGCACTTGCTGGCATTCAACAATTCATTATGGATGGGGCTACTTATATTTCGTTGCAAATAATCCAGTGCAGATAAACTCTCTAAATCAAAATCTTCGTTGTTGCGTTGATGTTAAAATTAAATCAGAATTAATATTTAATGACTTACACCTAAATAAACTGTAAAAAATGAATCCATTAAACTGACCCACTTTTGGAAAAATAATAAAACTGAAATTTATAATAAAAATCACCAATAAGCTTAATATCTGTAGAGATGATAGATTATTAAGGAAAATTCGAACATCAAAATTATGTTCTTAAAATATAAGTCTGACAAAGTACATGATCAATGACAAAACTTGCAAAAAATATATTTTATTATTAAAATAAGTATATTTATAAAATATTAAACTATTATAAAATCGCATTTGGGTATTTTTATTATAATAAACAAATAACTTATATCTTTATGTCATCAACGTTCTGATCCCCATCTGGCATCAATTGAAATGAATGGCTCTCGTTTTGGGGAAGCTCCATGTTTTGACAAGCTTCTGGGCCTGAACTTTACTCCTCATCTGAAATGGACTACGTACATCAAATCCGTTGCCAGGGTCGCTGGAAATAGATATCTACGTGCTGATGCAATTCTCTACCTATATAAGAACCAGGTACGTCCAAGGACTGAGTATTGCTATCACATCTAGGGAGGAGCTACTATGTAGTCATATCCTGCCTTGATAGAGTTCTGAATAGACTTCATAACCTAGTGAGGACGCCCTTTTCTCTTCCCTTCAACCTGTTTCTCACAGAAGAGACGTTGCGAGCCTGTCTCTGTTTTATCGTTATTTAAATGGCAAGTGCTCGTCTGAGCTCCGATCTATGGTCCCCCCCTCGACAAATATTCATGAGAAACACTCATTTGGCTGTTAACACTATCAATAATTTCCCCCAGTCTTTATCTATGCCTAAATTTAAACATAGATTCCATGAACAAAGCTTTTTTGTTAAAACTACACACATTCGGAACTCTTTTCCGTTTATATACTTTCCAGCTATCAGCAATATGGCCGTCTTCAAGTCCAATGTAAAGAAGTTCTTGATTAGCCGTTCTCCTTAAGCAATCCAATTTACCAAACTTACACTTCTAACGATTACTATAATATTGTTATTTTTACAAATGTACACTCTTTAACCCTTATCCTCAAGTGACCTCTTGGCCGTGATAATTTATGATTCCTTTGTAAAAAAAACATCATATTTCTTACAGTAGAAATTGCGTATCTGTTAACTCAAATCGAAAAATAAATAACTAATTTGATAAACTTACAAATAAGCGAAACAGTTTCGCAAAATAAATTTATGACATAAAAACGATGAAGATAAAAAATAAGACGTCGCTGAGTTCGTGATTGTTTTTTAATCGTAGTTTACTCTAATGATTAAACATCACATTAGCTATTCTTTCAATATCTTAGAATACTTCAAAATAAAAAAAAACTCATAGCATTGCATAATGTTAAACAAAAATTCATAAATTTATATCATAACTATATTAGTACCCAGTTTCATTAAAATATTTATATAGTTTCTTAAATATTAAGTAAGGTTTGAATAGTATTTTATACAATCTTCATAGTATGCAATGCAACCGGATTGTTTAAAAGAACATAATAAATTTTTGAAATTAAAAATTGGCCATGTTTATTAAAAAATCAATTGTTTACAATAGTTATCAAAATAATATTGTAGATTTTATTACAATTAATAATAATTTTGTTAATTTTAATTAAATATATTTTATGAATATACATAACTTTATTTTGAAATTAAAAAAATTTCTGGGCACAGTTGTGTCTAATGTGGGTTATAGTTATTTGAAGACGGGGTAAAATTCGTTCGTTAATATTTAAATAACTTCGGGTTTTGTGAATTTTTAATGTTCAGTATTAGGCAAAATAAATTTTGTTCTAAAATAAAGTTTTTTGTAAAATAAAGTTTTTTGTAAAATAAAGTTTTTTGTAAATTAAAGTTTTTTGTAAGTGTTTTAATGGATTTTAGAAGACATAATATGAACATGACCTTACATTTGATATTTAAATACAAGGTTGCCCACTTCAAAGTAGTTAAGAAAATGTGGTAGTGAGAACATTCTATGATGAGAAGACATTATTTTATAGCACTATATTTGATTCATCAGAACTATATGTATTAATCATATGCACACACACACACACACACACACACACACACACACACATATATATATGTACCCACATTCATATATGTGTACCCAAATACCTATGTGTTTGTGTATTTGTGTGTGATTTGAATAACCGTTTTGTTTTGGATGGAAAAATAACCACATCTAAGTGTTATGAAAATAAATAGACTGTAATAATATATGGTATTTTTACGAATACAGAACATTCCAACACGTTAAATCGAAAGCAGATTCACTATGAAATAATAACGCCCTCCTAATATAATTTTTTTGCTTTTCTATTCAATTAAAAACTCAGTTTTCTTTTTATTTAACTACATTTTCTGAAGGTGCAGAATTATATCCCCAATAAATTATTAATACAAACGGGCATACTTAAAAGTAGCCCAGAACATGTAGTAGAGAGGAGAAACATTATTTTATTGCTTTAATTACCTGTAGTGTAATTAAAGATGCTGGAATTGCCCTCCGATGACATCTGTTAATTTCTGTACGCGTTGAACAACGTTTGGTGATAATGCCTGTAGGTCTGCTCTGGTGGTTCTCCTGTTAGGGTTGGTAATCTTCTTAGTTAGTCTAGATTGGTAGGATTATTTGCATAAACATTTTGTTTTAAAATCCCTCCAAGATAAAAATCACATGATGACAATCCGAAGAACGTGGTAGCTGTTTGCTTATTGTTCTCTATTCAGTAAACATCAGGAACTTGTGTCAGTGATCTGTGAGACGTGTGGCATGTAACGCAATCTTGTTGGAAAAATGCATTTTGTCTTGTGGTGTCAGTTTGTCGATAAGAGAAAGATGGGAGAGATCGGGCTACTTCTAAGTGAGCCGCTTAATCTGAAAAAAAAAACATGATTTAAGAAAGATTAAAGAGATCGGGCTAGTTTGAAGTGGGCCACCCTGTATTTCAAATTTGCAGTACCTTGCATCCATAGTCATGACAACAATTATGAAGATTATCTGAGTTTAAATTTCTATTTAGGACCCAACTTAAGCTCAAACATCATCTTTTTACATTTTCTAAAGTAAAAATCATGTTTTGTAAAAAAATATATTTAAGTATTCTATAAGTTGGCTTAGTAGCATTCGTCTCAAACGTTTTAGTAGCTTTGTTTTAAACTTCGGAAGGAGACGCAAAATTGATACTAAATTGTTCCACGAGAAAAAAATTTATTTTAGATGCAGTTGGACGAGTATTTCTTACGTTAATCAATATTTTCAACATTTCACTCAATAATTAGTGTGAATGGTCGTATTCTGTCACATAAAAACGAAAGAACTGTTTTTCCTTTATTTTTCTCTCATGTGCAACCTTTTGTGTTTCTGTTTGCCTAAAGCAAAAAGCTAAAATGCAACATTCTGAGAGACTATAAAAAGGAAAGAGGAAAAGAAAAAAGTGTCATCTAGGCACCGCAATTTATTAAACACATAACCAATAATAAAAAAGTAATCATATGTTGTGGTCGTTCATCATAAAGTAGCAATAATCCATCGTGATGATAAACGTAATTTTGTGGCGCTATATCTTAGTGCCACGGATTCTAACACACTCTACATCATGGCCGAGTTGTGATTTGGCCATGAGCGTAGAGATACGAAGAAATGCATTCCCAGAATTTCCTTTCTAGATCGCCCTCTTTTCTGTCCGGACCGTCATGAGGTGAGCACGCATATTTCTGTCTCTCCATAAATGGGGGGGGGAGCACCCACTCCCTCCAAACTAGTTAGGGTAGGTTAGTTAGTTTTGAAAAGCCTATTGCCAATGTTTAATTGTAAAAAATTAATTATAATTTGCATATTGTATTGTAATATATTTTTTGTAAAATAAATAGGTAAGATTATACAATATATATTACAATTGTGTCGCGTGTCGTTTTTTTTTTGTGTGTCTGCCATAAATGCCTTCATTGAAGAACGAGGCGGTCATGAGGAAAAGGAAGATTCCAACCCGAATGCCACCAGGGGTTAAGAGGTTTCCTGGGAGAAGAAGGAGCCGCACAGCCACATCCAACATCTCAGGTATGTTTTTCCTCTTACAGACTCTAATGACTTGCCATCTTCACATCTTCATGAGACCATTTCTAAGACATTTAGTATAACACGTGTGTCGGTCATACACAAGTGACCGGCTGATCGTGTTATAATTTTGATGAACGTATTGTCAATAATTAATCAAGTGACTGTAAATAAATTTTATGATGTGAAATAAAAAGAAAACACCTTTTTCAGAACTTTTTTAACTGTTACATAACGAGGGTCCGTACTTTGAAATACAATCTTCAGTAACGCATTAAAACTCAGCGGTATCACAATAATGAAAGGAAACGATATTACGTAACTATCAGATTGATATTTATTATCTTTAAATGTCGAAACTGCAAACAGCTAAAATGTCATAAGATGTCATTTTAAATTTGAGGAATGGGCGAGAGTATACCATGTAACTGATGTAGCAAGCCGAGCCATCTGTCTATCTATATGTCTATCTTTTTATCTCTCCCACTCGCATGTGTGAGCTGTTTTCCTAATGTTTGTTGTGACTGGTTTTCTTTTGTAATAAACCTTTATCAAAAACTAAACGTCGGCGTTCGAGTGATTGTACACACAGATATGATATAATCTTTGTGTCTGATAATGACATGAATATATAATCGTTTATACACGCACGGGTAAGTAATAAAATAACACAAGGCTACAATAAACAAATCCCAAACTCCAACGTTCTTATATAGCTTTCAGAAAATTCTATTAGAAGTCCATCCTTGATCCGCCGTTCTAAAAGTCTATAATTACGAGCACAAGAAAAAAAATCTATAATTACGAGCACAAGTCTTCATTAGGAAAGTGTTGTACCATAAGCAAAACATGCCACGAGTTCATCGTTTTCATCCATTATTATAGTAAAATACATCTAATTCATTTAACACTTAAAGACTGCTTAGAAAGTATGTCTATTTTTCATAGTATGATTATTTTGTATTAGAAATATATATTACTCAATTAGACTTGAAGGAAATGATTCTCTAGTCTCAAATAAAACACAGTTTGAAAGCCATCGCTCTGTAAACCGCCTTTTAACCTTGCGTGATAGTCGTATTCGATCGTGATGCGATTCAAATAATCTTTCAGATTTCTGATTGGAATTGACGTCACTTTCGAGTAGGTAATTCCAAATGTTAGCGTTGAGATTACAAACGAATTTATATTCTGCCCCTTTAGTACCGCCCATGGGCGCGTGTTCATATATTTGAAACTAATGCTGTCTGCTGGCACGCAATCAAGATTGTGAGGAATTAGGCAAGGTTTGTTTATTGAGAAGGGCGAAAACGCTGAAATCCTTCAATTAAGGTACCACGCGACGGGCCTGCAGACAACGGCCGGGTTATTTAGCCGTCAGAAAATTGTAGAGCTAATAAAATTAGATTCGGTGATCAAATCTATTGTGTAGTTTCATTGCATAAATTTTAAATCTCTAGATGAAGTTGACGTGCTTCCAATAAATAACATATTAGTTTTTTCAACGTAATTTTATTATTTGTTCATTATTAGCAAAGATAGGCGGACTTCCTATATACTTGTCTCCATTCGAAGGCTGAATAATACAGAAATTGGTTTTTAATGTGGAAAAAAAAATCAGCGAATGTGTAACGTAGTAGCTATTGGTTCATGTTTTAATTTTTAGCCTAGCAGTAAACATGTTTTCATATCCCAGTCATTGACGACCGAGGCAAAATAAATCGTTAGCTGAACGTTTTGGTTTCGATTCTCGGTGGTGGCGCATGAGTCTTTTTTTAATATACTTTTTACATCATTACTATATATTGCATCCAATCTATCTATCTATCTATTTATCTATTATATATATATAAGTGAACGTGTCTGTGTGTGTGTCTGTGTACATTTTCCTACGTCATAACTCTGTCAATTTTCAGTCTACAGACTCGAAATTAGATATACAGATTACTGAGATTTGGAAGAATCTTTGTAATCCGTTTTCGGTCAGAAATGTGGCTGTTAAGTGGTCAATATTCAACGATTTGACCTTTGAGAACTGTACTAAACTCTTCCGCCGAGTTTGGGTATAAAGACTTGAAATATTAGATATAGGTTCATTGGACATGTATCCAACTTAACAACTTAATTTGAGCCCAAAACTATAAATTTTAAGGGGTCATAATAGGGGTCAAAGTTTAAACAAATTGACCGTTGTTTTTTTGCTCAACATACACCTCCAAACACCCGGGCAACGCTGGGCTGAAATGCTAGTATATATATATATATGAAAATGAACGTGTATGTGTGTGCGTGTTTCTGTGTGTGTACATTTCCCTACGCAATAACTCTGTCAATTCTCAGTCTACAGACTCGAAATTTGATATACAGGGTACTGACATTTGGGAAAATCTTTGTGATTGGTTTTCGGCCAGAAATGTGGCTGTTAAGTGTTCAAATTTCAAAGATTTGACCTTTGAGAACTCTATCAAACTCCTTCGACAATTTTGGGTCTAAACACTTGAAATTTTAGATATAGGTTCCTTGGACATGGATCTAACTTAATAACTTGATTTGAGCCCAAAACAATAAATTTTAACGGGTCATAATAGGGATGAAAGTTTAAAAAATTGACCGCTTTTTTCTTGTTTTTTGTGCTCAACATACACCTCCAAACACCCGGACACGCCGGGCTGAAATGCATATATAGAATATATATATATATATATATATATATATATATATATATATATATATATATATATATATATATATATCATATGTTTTGGTTTAATTTTCGATTCAAACTGATGCACTCAAGTCATATGGATATATATTTTTTATTGTTGAAATCGCAACTTTATAATATATAATATTCGATAGAAAATTGACTACGAAATCTTCATAAATTAAAATATCATATTAAAGCGTACCTTACGACCGGTCTTCGCCGAGCGTTCTTGCTAGCTTAGATAAATACTTTTCCAGTTTTAACAAAAGATCTACAATAATATTAGGGCGTCTTTATTTACGCTGAACATCTAGAGAATGCCAGCATCAATATATTACATATTAATGGGTCCGCTGTGGAATTTTCACGGGCCCCACTAGTTTAATTTAATAAGATATAATTTCTTTCACGTTCAACAGTAAATTCATTTCGAATCTCGCTTGGGGTAGTTACACTGATGAGTATACGAAATGAAACTACTGTCTGTAGATATTACACGTGTGTTTTTATTATCTAAATATTATAGCTTTTACGTTTGGAATAAGGTAATTTAATTTTACAATGACTCAAGTTTGCCCAGCTAGGCAAGTTTGAGTGCTTGTACCGGAAAAATATCCAGTAAACGTTGTTTAGTAAATCGTTATTTTCAAATTTTTTTTTTTTTTTTTTTTTTTGCATTTCCATACACCCAATCATGGATATAAATATCACTAAGACATCCGCTGGGTCATAAGCTTTATTTCGGTACCTTAGTTGCCTGGGTGGGTTGTCGGTAGGTTGAGATAAACCGCGTCACACACACACACACACACACACACACACACACACGCACACACACACAGAGTAAATCGAACTTACTAGGGGAGATAATAACTTCCGGTGAGTATCGGAAAAATATCTAGTTAATAAAACGCTGTTTAGTAAATCGTTATTGTTTTGCATTTTTTTTTTTAATTTCCATACACCAAACATGGATATAAATATCACTGAAACATTGACTGGGTCATAATCTTCATTTCAGTACCTTACTTGCTTGGGTGGATCGCCTGTAGGCTGAGATAAACCGCGCCACACACATAGCGCGCGCACACACACAGACTGACTTAGGAAAATATATAATAAGATACAGTCCTACGACCTTATGTGAACCCAAAAATTAATATTTACTCGTTAATGATTATATAGTACTTAATTCAGATTTATATGTTACCGCTTGCGTGTTTTATTGCTGTATGAATATGTAAATAATTGAACGTTAAGGAGATACTTAAATTCGAATAATCGATCATCCGCCTGGGCCAAATATTTATTATTCTACTTTCAGTCGAATTCAAAGTATATTACTTCGACATTAATGGTCAATTATATTGTATAAACATACTTGATATTTTATAAAATTTTAAGTCCACGTTAACTCTTCAAGACGACAACTTAGGCTTTTGCACCATCATCATATAAATATAAGCTTAGAGTTATAATGGTGAAATGTAGCATTTATAAAACGCACTATCTATTCGTATATTAAAAATGAGTTATCAACGTTTTCTCTCCTAACATATATTTTTATTATATAAAATACGTGCTACCATAATTCTTTTCTTTTTTTTTTTTGGCATTGTGTTATATTTAAAAAAAAAAACATTAATTTTAATTGCTGTAATGAGCTTTAATTTGCAATTAACTCGCCAACGGACACATGTCTTACTAAGTTTCTGTGAACTGTGAACTCTTCTACTCTCACTATATGTTGTTTAACTCCCTCCTCGCTATAATTATATACCGTTTTTATCACTTTCGGTTCCATAAATCTCTCCTTTTCTCTCTCTCTCTCTCTCTCTCTCTCTCTGTCTCTCCCAATTTTTCTAATTAATAACAGTACAAATATATTTAAGAAAACAAAATAATTAGATGATTAGAATTATTCATATTACTTGATTTCTTCGGACTTCTGTTCTCATCTTTAGTGGCATTTTCACAACGTTTCGGTCGATGTAACCTTCGACCTTCTTCAGGTGTATTTTAACGAACTCGGGAATGTTTCTGTCAAACTCTGGAATTTTGAGGGAATTTCGAACGGAACGCTTTATTTCACGGGGGTAACATGCTCTTGTTCCATCAGCCGTGAATTGATTGGTGTCCTAAGCATTTTTCAATTGTATTTTTTCAGTCGCCCACACTGAGAATTGAACCAAGTCCTCTAACCACTGCGCCACGGGTTCTTGCGTTAATAGCCGTAGTTAAAGTACTTGGAAAAAATAAATTGTAAAAGTGATATTTTCCTGAAGGTTGAAGTAGGTGACTGAAAAATACAATGGTTCGACAAAGATACACCTGAAGAAGATCGGAGGTTACATCGACCGAAATGTTATGAAAATGACACTCAAGATTAGACCAGTAGTCTGATGAATCCAAATGATACGAATTACCCAATCCTCATATCAAAAATTTCGAAATGTAATGATTAGAATTGTCTATTATAAACAAAGAAGACCACAGTAGTAAAACCATTTAAGGAGATTAGAAAGTGGATCTAAGGCAAGCAGCAAGTAGTCGTTGTGTTTATTTAGACGGCCTCGTAACTGTCGTTTTCCTTGTGCTGTCTGTTACTCATCACATTCCATAACAGGCGTTTCTGACAATTGGTGTTATTGATCTAACACTTATGCTTGACTAGTTTTTGATCTTGAAGTAGTAGTGATTTTTAGCTCCTTACATCAATTGGCTTTATGCCTTGACTGGAACGATTTCCATAAAAGTAACATGTAACAGAGAGCGAATGAGATCACAAGACAGACATAGCGAAAAGAAATGAATTTGGAATTTTATAATTTTATGTTTTATATTTAACAAGCTTCTTTAGGCACTTTTTCCTGAATGAAAACATTTAGTATAAAAGTATGACAAACTTATTAAATAGAAAAACCGGATACACGAAAAAGTAAAGTTCACCAAGTACTTTTTTTTACTTGATTAAGAGCGAAAATAAGTGAGGAGTACAAAAATAAGTGTATCATGTCTACAGTTAAGCATGCAAAGTGAAGTGCCGGCGCAAGACGACTGGAAACAGATGCTGATATAAGCGGAGAGTATACAGCGCCTAGAATCCCCAAGTGGTCACCTATCTGGCACTAACCATGCTCAACGTTGCTTAACTTCGGTGATCTGACGAGAACCGGTGTGTCAACGCGATTATGCCGCATTTTTGTAATACGTAATTGTTAAACAGCAATATTCAATCTCAGCTTACTTGTTTAGTCGGTCTCAGTATATGATGCGGATTGGCTTCTCAACTCAAGGATTTTTGTTAATATTTTGGCTACTTACATATTCGCTGTAGATATTTTTGTGACATTTATCATCCCAATTATTTTATAGAAGTTTATATAAATAAGTTTATATGGAATTTTAGTATCGATAATTTGTAAAAAAAAGTTATTGCGCATTTTTCATTTATTAATTTTACATTTTATTAATTTATATCCATTGGAATTTAGGAAACTATTTGCAGAGTAGATAAATATATCGTGGAGAATCACAAGTCGCATTCCATGCCTTTAATCATTCTAAAATCGATATGTAATATCAATTTGCAATAGGTTTCGTAAGGAGACGCCGATTTCCTGCCGGTTATCGCAAAAACTAAATATAAACGTGAATGATTTATTGTTGGGAATTTTATTGTACAGGATCGCCCACTTAAAAGTAGCCTAATCTCTTAAACCTTTCCCGTAACGACTAACTGACACCGCAAGACAAAATGCCATTCTTTTTTCCAACAAGATGGGGCTACAAATCACCGATACTAGTTCATTACATGTTTACGGAAGAGAGAACAATAAGAAAAGGGGTTGTGGCCACCACGTTCCCCGAACTTGTCATCATGTGATTTTTTATCTCTGGAGAACTTTAAAACAAAAAGTTTATGCACAAAAACCATCACAATCTAGACCAACTCAAGGAGAACATTACCAACGCTATCCGGAAAATCACCAGAAAAGATGCGCAGACAGTATCTGCAAACGTTGTTAAATGCGCCCAGAAATGCATAGATTTCGATGGGGAGCACTTCCAGCATCTTTTATAACACTACAGGTAATTTATACAATAAAAGAATCTTTTTCCTCTTTACTAAATTTTTATAGGCTACTTTTAAGTGGGCCACACTGTATTTATAATATATTCAAAATATAATTCTGCACCTTAATAAAATGTAGTTAAATAAAATAAATTGTGAGTTTTTAATCGAATAGAAAAGCAGGAAGATTATAGGATGGCGTTATTATTTCATAGTGAATCTGCTTTCAATTTAAGGGTTTGGAATATTCTGTATTCGTAGAAATATCATATGTTATTACAGTCTATTTATTTTCATAGCACTTAGTTGTGGTTATTTATTGACCTCAAACAATACTGTTAATCAAATAACACACAAATAAATACAAACATAGATATATGCATTTATATATGTATATATATATATATATATATATATATATATATATATATATATATATATATACTAGCAAAAGTACCCGTCGTTGACTGGCTTCAAAAACAGCCTACAGAAAATGGACTCTGATTTATGAAAGTATGATAGGTTATGAAAAGGAAGGGTTGTAAAGAGATAACTTCGAATTTGGGGGTATCAAAACCAAAGCAAAATATGATGAAATTAAAAATAAAATAGATAAACCCCATAATTTATCATACCATACCTGTTCACACTGAAACACTTATCACAATATTCTGTGGGTCTATATTAAAAAATCTTGTTAAACTTTCTGACATACTTCCATTTTTTATACACCATATTTTTTTTTATTATACCATATTTCCTTAAACTGAAACATAATTATCAAAGTATACTTACGCAGATAGATATGAAAAGTCTTTATTAAAGTTTGTGCCTATTTCCATTCTATGGAGGCTCGGCGCGAACGCGGACCTCACAATTTTATTATACCATCCCTATTTAAGTTAAAACATACTTATCAAATTATTATTATGTACATTTATATCAAAAACACTTGTAAACGTTTTTTTTTTAATTGTTTATTTCCATACTTTGTGGACCAGGCGCGAACGCAGACACCACAATTTTAATGGATCACCGTTCTGCCAGATCAAAAATACCCATTCCTGTGTATCGATACATCTTCTACCATTATATGCAATCAGTTTTTTAAAGTAATCAAAAATATAGGAGTATATTCGTCACCAGACACACACACAGACATTCAGCTTTATATATATATATATATATATATATATATATATATATATATATATATATATTCAGCCTATTTATAGATAGCGCTTTCTGGTAGAGGTATAAAATATAGATAGAGACAGAGAGACATATGTATATATATATATATATATATATATATATATATATATATATAACAATTTTTTCTTATATGATTAGCGGCGTTTCTAACGTAAAATTTTCAGAAGTCTATATGATATAGCGTTCGTGATATTAATCTTGGCGTTAATACAGTTAATACACACTTGCTACATTAAGCCAATCTGACGTACATTACTGAGAGACGTAGCTCGTTAGTTGTAAGCTGTGTCGAGCAGACACTGCCCGGTGATGAGATGTCGAATTGTGAATAAAGCACGTATAATTCTACATCATAATACCATGCTTAAGGATTGATATATCTTGAAAAGGATGAAACCAAGTAAATAAAATCTTCGTAACGTCATTGTCTTCCACAAGCCGCCATTTCCTAATTAAATTTAGTTGCCTTAAAGAATCCGCTGTTCGCATCTTGACGCGCGTCTTTCACAATCTCAACGGTCGGAATTTTCCGATAATGATGCCCAATTCTCTCATCACTGAAAATTTTGTGGCTCGAAATTGACAATTTAGAAACTCGAAAATAAGAGCTCGAATTAATGGTCTGCAATTGTTCTTTTACGTCCTAAAGTTTGAAATAAGATGTCATTTGGGTGAAGCACTACTTGCGATTTCGAAATCTTTCTAACCAGTGTTCCGATTATCTACGACCAAAATTTTAACTTATAATGATGCAGACATTACGATTTCATATTAGCCTGATTTTATTAGAAATGAAGACTTAATAAGAAATAAAACAACGTATTTTTAGTTTTAAGGTGCGCGCCCGTAGTAGGAATGCGTAAAGGTAGTTGCTAAAGATGGGTCACATTAAACATTAACACACAAATCGATGAGGTAGCAATGGTGTCTGCATTTGGATCCACCTTTAACAACCATTATATGTTCAACCTGGAGAATAAAATACTTAATATAATTAAAAAACGTCTAATTACGTTAGGTACGTCGACGATATTTTTATTCTTGCTGACAATAATAACCAAATAGAGAAACTTAAGGATCATTTTCAAACAAAATCCGTACTAGTTTTCAATTGTGAATTAAATACAAACAATAGTATTCCATTTCTCGATGTTCTTATAGACTCCAGCAAAAATGAATTGGTTACTTCTCCATATAAAATGACTATTGCAACCAATTCCCATATCTTAAACTTCAAAAGTGAATGTCCCTACCGATACAATGGCCGCAATATAAAAAAAAAATTATTAATCGAGCCAAATTGATTTCCTAAAAAAAAAAAATTCTACAGCGAAGTAAAGAATATCAAACAGATCTTGATTAATTACCAATTCCCCAATTTCTTAGCAGATAAACAAATTAAACTTAGAATTTGCGCCCTAAACCAAACTAATAATAACCAAGTTAGCAATCCCAACCCATCAATATATTATATCGTAACCAGCTACACCACAACTTTAAATCAGATGAAAAGTTGCTACGAAATATAATACACTGATATATATATCCTCAGTCAATAAGATCCGATTTATCATCTACTATAAAAAGTAACCAACTGCACACCTTATAATTAAAAACAACATTTCCCGGACAACAAAATTCTTTGTACTTTTAATTTAGCCACGTTTTTACACGTTAAAAAATATATTTTAAAGTATACATTTTATACACGTGAGACGCTTCACTAGTTCAAGAAATTTTAATATAATTTTAACTGAAGCATATAAAAGCATCCAGATTTTAAACGAGCAATAATCAAAAGTGCCAGAAGACGACTGGTGAAACTCAGTTGAAAGTACTTGAGAAAAACAACAAAAGGAAAAAACAGATGGACGAAGACGACTATGGAACTTTTTTGCACGGATTCAACTGATAAATAAAGACGATAATTCAATTTTTTTTTTTAATTACAAAACAGCCTTTCAACAAGTATACTCTGTGCTATTTAACACTACTTGTTTGATATATATATATATATATATATATATATATATGTGTGTGTGTGTGTGTGTGTGTGTGTGTGTGTGTGTGTGTGTGTGTGTGTGTGTGCTATATTGTCAAAACGTGAGAAGGGTTTCCGATATAATATCTGGATCACGGGATTCAGAAAAAAATAAGATATCTGGAATTTAATTCTTGATAAACACAAACATTCAGGAGTCAAACAAATCAATACAAATTACGATGAAAAATTGAACATTTATTGAAAAGTAATATGTACATGTATACATCGTATACGTAATAAAATGAAAAACGATATTTGATATAAAAGTGAGTACACCCCTAACATTTCTTAAAATATTTAAGTATATCTCTTCATGGGACAACACAGAAATAATGATATATAACAGAGTTAATTTCCCCCCTCAAAATAACTCAAAGTATAGCTATTAAAAGCTAAATTCCTTGCAACAAAAGTGAGTACACCCCCTACGAAAAGTTGTCAATATAAACATACATGTCAACTCTCAGTATTTTGTGTGGCCACCATCATTATCCTAAACTGTCTTTACTCTCATGGCCATGGAGTTTACCAGAGCTTCACATTTAGCCACTAGAATGCTCTTCCACTCTTCAATTACGACGTCGCGGTGCTGCCGGATATTTGAGAATTTGCGCGCCTGTCTTCTGCTTGAAGATTCCCAAAAAATGTTCTATTGGGTTCAGGTCTGGAGACATGCTTGGCCAGTCCATCACCTTTACCCTCAGCTTCTTCAGTAAAGCAGTGGTTGTTTTGGATGTGTGTTTTGAACCATTGTCTGGAGGGAAGGGATCATGCTCTGCTGCAGTATTTGACAATACATGTTGGAGTTCATGTTTACCTCAATGAAATGTATCTCTCCAATACCTGCAGCACTCATGCAGCCCCAGATCATGACAATCCCACCACCATGATTAACTGTAGACATGACACATATATATCTGTACTCCTCGCCAGGTCGCCGCTACACATGCTTAAGGCCATCAGAACCAAACAAATTAAATTTCGTCTCATCAGACCATAACACATAGTTCCAGTAATCTATGGCCTTTGTTGACATGTCTTCAGCAGACTGCTTCTTGTGAATTGTCTTCAGAAAAGGCTTCATCCTGGGTTGACAGCCATGCACACCAATTTGAGTACAAAGATAAGCGTGTCATAACAAAGTTGTATTTTCGTTTTAAATCAATAGAAAAAAGAGCTTTTAATATGAATATCAATACACACAAAAAAATTATACGAGTATATATATATATATATATATATATATATATATATATATATATATATATATATATATATATATATATATACAGGGTGTCTCAATAAAATGTATATACTCTTTAAATTATCTCAACTTGCTACATGAATACGCTATGCCACGTTCCCAAGAGATAATTAGGAATAAAGAATGGAACTTCCAGCAGGATGAAGCACTTCCCCACTATCATCATGATGTAAAACATATCTTGATAGTCACCTTCGAAACATAGTTAGGACGAAGAGGTAGTATCGAGTACTGTCCACGCTCACCGGATTTTTCCTTTTTGGGGCGATGTGGGACATGTTAAACACTTGGTTCACACCACAGAACGAGCTACAATGAATGATGTGAAAGCAACCATAGAAAGACGATGTGTTAATGCAACAATTAAACGGATTAGGAACGTTTTCAATCCAATAAGTGAGCGTTTTTAGCTGTTTATGGACAACAATGGCCAATAATTTGAACACTTTCGATTATTATCTGGTTTCTATAGTTATTCACGGCATTTTGACGTATGAAACTTTTCTTTCTCATAATAATTGTTGGCTTTACGGTAATTTAAAGAGTGTATGCATATTATTAGGACACCCTGCATTTTTTTTATTACATTTTCACCTCAAACAAGGCACATTGCCACTTTGATGTAGGGGGCTACTATCAGGGACATAAGCTACAGGGGTACAATGTGGGGAGTTGGGCAGCAAGATGTCGGTTCACGTTACACTTGAACTTCTGCATATCAGTACAGTTAGGGAAGCAGGAACCCAGAAGGGAATTCCAAAGTCTAGCGGTTCTGGGAAAGAAACTATTGGAGTAGAAGTCTCCCTTACATCTAGGGATCTCAAATGTGAAAGGGTGGGATTTTGCTGCTAGTCGGGTTTGTCGGGGGTATTTACCTCGAGAGGGTACAGGTGCTTGCAGTTCGTCGGAGCATTCACCGTTAAAGTACTTGTAGAACAGGCAGAGGGATGCAACGTTTCGTCGATGGGACAGAGGCTGAAGCTTAGATGACAGTTCAGGACATATTAGGTTGGCGACTCTCTTTTGAACCTTTTCTAGGAGTGAGAGACTGGTAGCAGATGCACCAGCTCAAATATGACAACAATACTCCATACATGTGTAAATGGTGGCCTTATAGAGGTACAGGATACTTTCGGGCGTTAGTAGCTTTCTAGCACGGTAGAGAGAACCTACCTTCTTCGCAGCGGTCCTGGCAATGCTCTAAATGTAATTTTCCAACTCATGTTTCCTGTAAACGTTAGGCTGAGGAGTTTAAAAGATGTACTTTCAGATAAGGAGTCTTTGGCCATTGCTATTGGTGGTAGAGAGGTTTCTTGTAGTGATCGAAGGAAACAAATTTAGTCTTGGAAGCAGTGAATGTGACCATCCATTTTTGCCCCCATTCCACTACAGATTGGAGGTCATCTACTCATGTTTCTGCCATTTCTTTAGATATATGTTAATTTGTTTTCCTGACGTGTCTGTTATAGAACGTGGTGCCATCAGCATATATACCTATCTCACAGACAATTTTCTCACGGAGGTCATTTATGAATATCAGGAAGAATAGAGGTCCAAGGATAGACCCCTGAGGCACTCCCGCATTTATATCATATTATTTAGATGTACGACCATCGAGGACAATTTGGATTTTTCTCTTATCTAAGAAGGATTTAATTTTGTTAATTATTCTTCCAGTGATACCGTATGATCTGATTTTCCTGATAAGACCTTCGTCCCATACTTTGTCAAAAGCCTTAGATATATCTAGAGCTATCGCTCTACCCTCCCCTGCTTTGTCCAGTGAATTGTATATACGTTCAGAGATTAAAGTTAGGATGCCTGCTGTGGAACGGGCTTGCCTAAATCCATGTTGTTGGTCGGTCAGAAGTTTAGCATCTGTAAGGTGATGGACTAGAGCTTGGTTAATTATGGACCCAAATATTTTGTCGAAAAGTGGGAGGAGGCTAATGGGGCGGTAATTTACTGGGTCAGTTCTTTCGCCAGAATTCTTGAAAAAAAAACAGAAGCAGTTTTCCAGCAGTCTGGAAAGCAAGATTCATTAAGGCATTTGTTGTAAAGTTTGAAGATAACTGGAGCTACTTCGACGGATCACTTTTTTAATGAGATCAGGTCCACATGCTTTTGAAGTGTCAAGACTTTTTATGATAGCAGAAGGGTGATTTTCAGATCGTCAAGCGTGGCGTCTGTCCGCAAAGGAAAGTCAGGGAGGGGGTGGTTAGCAGGGTTCAGTGTGGCGTTGGAGGCAAATAGATTAGCTAGCATGTTAGCCTTCTCGGTTGTTGAGCAACTTCATGATTATTGGATAGTAGGGGAATTGTTGATTGCCCATTATTTACTACACTTTTGTAGATTTTCCAGAAGTCCCAGGTTCCTAATTTCTGTGCTCTGATGCGTTTTTGGTGGTTTCTTAGCTGTCGCTATTTCTTTCTTACATTCATTTCTGGCTTCTATATACTTCTGTCTGTTTGAAATGGACTTATGTCGGTTTAATCTGCAGTACGCATGCTGCCTTTGAGTGATGGCAGCTGCACATGTAGAAGTAAACCATTGGGGAGAGTTGGGCTTGCTATCAAATTTCCACGTGGGAACATGTGCTTCAATTGTTGTTTTGAACAATTAAGTGGTCTCAATTGCGCTCTGTTCAAAAGATATTTCGCTATAGGGCGTCTCTGATGAGATCCCGGCTGGCTTCCCAGTAAGCCTTTTTATAATATCTTGTTGTTTGAGCAATGGTTCTTCCGTTTTGATTCTAGAGTTTAGGGCGATTTCACACTATTATCACTACATGATCAGCTTTCCCAAGTGGGCTGTGGGCATTTGTAACACAATCATCGGGAACTGTGGTCATAGGCAGATCTAAAAGTGATGCGTGTTGTTCTTGCTGGTCAGGGAAACGGGTTGGAAACGTTACGATCTGTGATAGAGAATGAGATATAGAGAAGCTATGTGTTGTGCTATCAGCTGCGTCCGTGTAAGTAGAAAATCCAATCCAGTTGTTGTCGTGGACATTTAAGTCACCAAATACATGCACTTCTGCGCTAGTGTTAAGGAAAAGTGCTGTATCTATGCTGCCAGAGACTTTGTTTATTAGTATACAGTCCTGGGTTGAGGGAGAGCGATAGAGAAAGTACAAGTAATTAATTTTATGTTGCATATAAAGTCTAATGCACATAAAGGCTTGCCCGTTCGATTCCAGTTTTGTTTCTCTAGTCAAGGAGAGGGTATTTCGAATATAGACTCCAAGCCCGTGCATATGTATGTCAGAGTCCTTACGGCAGAGTGGGAGATAATCGGGGATGTTAAAGTAAGTTAGTATCACTTAGTGCTAAGATATCCTGGGTGTTTGTTAGAAATGCTTCAACGTCATTTAAATTACGGGGGCGTGCAATAAGTAATGCCCCCACCTACTTCCAATTGTCTGATCTAGCTGAAACTTTGCATGTGCAATGATTTATATCTCTACGGGTTATGTGGCAAATTACAGCTCTGAACTAAATGTGGTTTCTGTTTTACAGGTGTTTGAACTGAGTCAGGTGTGAAATGGAGCCTTTTGAATGTCGAGCAGTGATCCAGTTTTTGTATTAGAAAGGACGCACACCAGGAGACTTTTGATGAAATGAAAGAAACTAATGACCTTGTAAAACGCTGGCATCGTGAATTAAAACATGGCCGGAAGTCTGTGGAAACAGCTCCCAGACCTGGTCGCCCCCCGCTTCTGCCATTGATGAGGCATCTGTCCGTCAAGTTTAGGCTGCCATTTTGGAATATCGGTGCATTACTATTCGCCAAATAGCCCAAGATGTCAAAATTAGTACAGGGTCTGTGGAAACTATCATTTATGACCATTTGCATATGCATAAGATTTCTGCCAGATGGATTCCCAGGTTGCTCACACCGTTCCAGAAGCGAGAACGCGTCGAGTGCTCGAGGATGAATTTGGAGATGTGTCAAGAAGATGAGAGAAAGTTTTTCAAAAGACCGATTACACAGGATGAAACATGGGTCCATCACTATGATCCAGAGACTAAAGCCCAGTCAATGCAGTGGAAGCACTTGGACTCACCACCTCCAAAGAAGGAAAGGGTGTAGCGCTCCGCTGGCAAGGTCATGCTCACAGTCTTCTGGGACCAGGACGGATTAATGATGACAGATTTCCTGGCAAAGGGTACCACAATTACAGGAGTCTATTATGCTTAACTTTTGAGGAAATTAAAGGAAGCTATCAAAATCAAGAAGCGGGGCAAGATCAGCAAAGATACCCTCTTCCTGCAGGACAACGCTCCGGTCCACAATTCGCATGTCGCCAGATCAGAAGCACTGGCGTGTGGTTATGAAATCCTACCCCATCCTCCCCATGTTTTGATAAGCTTCTGGTTTTGACCTTCACTCCTGATCTTAAATGGAACACGTACATCAAGTCTGTTGCCAAGGTCGCTGGGAAAATGGTGGAATCCTTCTACCGCCCTAGAAGATATCTCACTACTGATGCAATTCTCTATCTATATAAAAGCCAAGTACGTCCTAGGATGGAGTACTGCTGCCACATCTTGGCATGAGCTACTAAAAACAGCCTATCCTGCCTTGACAGAGTACAAAATAGACTTCGTGGCTGGGTGAGGGATGCCCTTTTCTCTTCCCTGCAACTTCTTTCCCACAGAAGAGACGTAGCGAGTCTATCTTTGTTCTATCGTTATTTCCATGGCAAGTGCTCGCCTTAGCTCCATTCTCTGGTCCCCCCTCGCGAATCTTTTTTCAATAACACCCAACTAGCTGAAACCACCGTCAATAATTTTCCCCACTCCTTATCTGTGCCTAAATCAAAACGAAGATTCCATGAACAAAGCTTCTTTCTTAGAACTGCACGCCTTTGGAACTCTGTTTCGCTTGCCTGTTTCTCTCCTGACTACAACCTGGATGTATTCAAGTCCAACACAAACAAATTCCTGATGAACCGCCCCCTTTATCAATTCTCCAATACTATTACTACGATACTATCCCATTGATTACTATATACACAATAACCCTTATCCCCGAGTTGCACTTGGGCCTTGATAAGTGGTGAACTTCATGTAAAAAAATGCCCCTCGTAGTTCTAAGTCCACGGATGTTCGTAAATGCAAGCCTCAAGGCAGGAGGCAATTTGGTCTTGTTTTGAGTTTTGTTTTGTTTAAGCGTAATTTTAGATTGTACTGTCATCATTTTTTTAAGAGTTTCAGTTTAGGTAATGGGTGCTGAACAAGTGGTTATGCAGAATTCCAGACATGTAACACAAGTAAACCATCAGCTGACTTTCCATCTACCCGGATTGTGCCCCCAGGAAAGCCCACCGGGGATTCGTGCAGGGTCCCTTTCCATGTGCAACATGGCACTACAAACATCCCGATATTATTCAACTGCTGATGGAGCAGCCGCTCTGAGCGCTACCAAAGAGTTAGGGCTCCTGTACTACCAGCCGGGAACAGCAGCCAGGAACTGTCAATCCAGTACCCTCAACCCATCAGACGATGGTCAACACAATCTACTTGTACTGGCATTATGGCATTCAAACACTCCCACGTACTAAGTTTATAGGGATGGGATATGTCGGGAGAGGGGAAAACGACGTTCATTGACCTAGTCAGGAAACAAGATCGACTACTGAGTGGTCTGTCAAATCCCTGTGATCCGACCTCTACGACTGGCTAATAGGCAAAAAAAAGAAGCATGAAAGCCGGGCGTATGTATACTGTGAGGATCAAAAATGTTTGCAAAACGTATATACTGATAAATTTATGCTTCAATTTTTCCAATATAATAGCTATGTTACTCATTATTCAATATGCAAATATATAAAGTAATTCCTAAAAAAAAAATAATCCTATTCTGGGGGAAAATATGGATTTTTAAAAAAATTCAGGAAGAAATATGGGCCATACGAGTTTGCAAGTCTCATTTATTTCAAAATGAATAACATTTTTAAATATAATTTAATTTGAAACATTGTGTCATTATCATAATAGCACCATATATTGATAACATATTAAAAGGAAACCAGTTATTGCTCAAATAACAATTAATAAAACAATACACCCTTTAAGCGCTTCCTCCATTCTTAATCATATCCGTCAACCTCCTATCAACAGAGGATGTTAATTTATGCACTTGTTGAGGTGTGATATCAGAATATACCTCCTTAATTATCCCCCAAATGTTTCACAACGCAGTATTAGGAAAATAACAACTATTTTACTTACTTGAAATTTATCACAAATATATTTCGGAGGTAGACTTCATCTTCAGTGTGTTGTTTTATTTTCCTAATATTACGTTCTGATTTCGTTTCAAGCGCACTTGATGCGTATTTTATTTAATTCAAATTAAAACAAAGTTTCTATTGAACTCTCATTCTTGACGTTATTCTCGCGTTACCTACGCAGAGTTCAAACATTTATAAAATACAACTGCCATATACAATGCGCAGCTCTATAAAACAAACTTATTGATCCAAATTTACAACATGGCAAGGAAGAAGAAAAAGAAAAAAGAAACCAAACAATATGCTGAAGATGGAGTCTACCTCCGAAATATATTTGTGATAAATTTCAAACAAGTAAAATATTTGTTTATTTACCTAATATTACGTTGTAATTTGGTTTCAAGCGCACTTGGTATATATATATATATATATATATATATATATATATATATATATATATATATATATTAGATTTTGGAGTTTCAATCTTGGAATGAGATACTTGTCTGTCTAGCCAAACTTAAGAGCTGATATACAGCGAAACTCTCTGTCTGTGAATATCTCTCTCTTTATATATATATATATATAAAGGTTTATATATATATAAAGGTTTATATATATATAAAAAGGTTTATATATATATATATATAAAGGTTTATATATGTATATAAAAAGGTTTATACATATATATAAAAAGGTATATATATATATATATATATATATTTAAAGGTTTTTAGAATTAATATTTTTTATTAAAGTTTTGAAAAGGATAAGTGGTAGTCATTATTAGAATTTTGAGGAAAATCGATGCGGGGAGAAAATAATAGACACGAAAAATAGTAAAAAAACTATTCAGTAAATAAATAATAAAAAAAAGAACCTCGAGGTACCTTACCGCCGGCACTTGTCAAGAGATTACGTCGGCAGCGATAAAAATAAAACAATTTACACATAATTAACAATGGACGTGAAGGGAGGGGTGAAACCAAAAAAGAAAAAATATTATAAAACTACACGGGGTGAATTAAATGAATGATTACCCCGTGATATATTGTCCATATTTCAGAACCTAGAACAAAAAAGTTTACTTGCCTGCAAATAAGTGCAGAAACACGTGCTTTTTTTCTTTCTTTCTTTCTTTTTGTTCTTTTTCTTGGGGGCCGGTTTACGTTACTACACGTTAGCCATGGATCGGGCGATCGCTGGTCAGACGTCACGATAATACGACTTCTTTTTTTTTTTTTTTGATTTTTTACTTTTACTACAAAAGAAAAATAAACAATTAAACTGATTCATGTAAGTAAAAATAAGTAGCATTTATTGCCTTTGGTAATAATTATTTATTGCTTATTTGTTTTGTTTTTCACCTTTTTTCGACTAACCATTCTTAAATCTCACTATAAAATCGATTTCTCCAAGTACATTTTAGGTGGGGGGGCATTCAAACCTCCGAAGGGGGTTTTGATCACTGTACACATAGATTCGATCCAAGATAAGTTACTTTTCTGCCAAACTGGATATATATATTTTTCGTGTTTTTATTCAATGTCACATATTTATTCAGCTCGAAAACAATACAGTGTTTACCGATGTATTCGAAAATTCAAGATAGCGTCTCACACCCTATTTAACACCGTAAGTATAGAAAAAGGTGTTATAAATAAATAACTATACAATATACTATTAAAAACCCGCCGAATATATGTCAACCTATGTCACATTAACATGTACTGAGCGTTTTTAACAGTATTTTATTAGGTTTTTTATTTATAACATCTTTGCCAAAACTTACCGTGTTAAACAGAGAATCAGACTACATCTTGAATGTTCCAATACATCGGTAAACACTATATAGTTTTCGAGCTGAATAAACATGTTACATTGAATAAACACACGAATAATATATCAAGTTAGGTAGAAGAGTAACTTATCTTGCCTTTGATAACATTTCTTTGTTATATATTTGTTTTTTGACAGTAATACAAACCCATAGTGAGAATACACGGAACATTATGGAGTTTTTTTTTGGGGGGGGGGGAGAATTAGCGATTTTGGAAAATTTCAGACGATTAGTTAAAACTCTAGCGATTATTTCCCTTTCGTTATAAACTTTTTTTTTTAATTTCTTTGTTTAATAAATACTTTGTGGGGTTTGTATTACTCTACACATAGATTCGAAAAAGTTGTCCAAAAAGAAATATATAACAAATAAATGTTATCAAAGGCAAGATAAGTTACTTTTCTACTAAACTGGATATATTTTTCGTGTTTTCATTCAATGTAACATGTTTATTCAGCTCGAAAACCATACAGTGTTTACCGATGTATTGGAACATTCAAGATGGCGTCTGATTCTCTCTTTAACACGGTAAGTGTGGGAAAAGATGTTATAAATTTTGTATAGTTTTTTATTTATAACACCTTTTTCCATACTTACGGTGTTAAAGAGGGTGTGAGACGCTATCTTGAATTTTCGAATACATCGGTAAACACTGTATGGTTTTCGAGCTGAATAAATATGTTACATTGAATAAAAACACGAAAAATATATATATATATCCAGTTTGGCAGAAAAGTAACTTATCTTGCCTTTGATAACATTTATTTGTTATATATTTTTTTTGACAACTTTTTCGAATCTATGTGTACAGTAATACAAACACCCATTTTGTGTTTTATATACATAAAGTACAATTGTTGAATGTTACTGTTTTGATTATATTCGTTGGGGGGGGGGAACAATTAAAAAATTAAGAAAGATTAAAATGAAGCGAAATTTAAGTTTCCGTTCCATTTTTACAACCACCGTAAAACAGTGCATACTCAGCAAGTTTTATCGTAATTTATAAGCATATTGAAACACTAAATCAACATTTTATTTATTGTTTTGCATAATTAATGATGGAAGTATTTTTCTGTTTATTTTCTTAACCTCTGTTAAAAAAAAATAAATAATTTGTACATTCTCTTGAAAAAAAGAATCAAACTTTTCTCTACTTTCACATGTGTTCCATTTTAACAAACTGAGCCACAGCAACGCGTGGCCGGGTACAGCTAGTATACCAATAAAGCATGTCGTGAAGCGTATTCGGATGGCTGTTTTCGCATTGAACACAAGGCCCGTTTCAAACAACATCTCAATATTTTGGAGGCCGTAACTGTACTAATGCGCAAACCATCACTCTGTAGGCAAAAGGAGCTGTCGCATAAATTAGACCTGTTTAAAGAGCTCTGATTTACCAAAAAAAGGAAAAAAAGAAGAAAAATGCCTACATTGCATCATTATTTCTTGTTTCTGCACTTATTTGCAGGCAAGTTAACTTAAACAAAAATTTTTTGTCCTAGGTTCTGAAATATGGACGATATATCATATGTTATTCATTCATTTAATTCACCTCGTGTAGTTTTATAAAAAAAATTTAATCACCCCTCCCTTCGCCTCCATTTTCAATTATGTGTAAATTGTTTTATTTTAATCGCTGCCAACGTAATCTCTTGACAAGGGTCGGACGAAAGGTACCTCGAGGTTCTTTTTTTAATTTATTTTAGTCGAATAGTCTTTTGACTATTTTTTGTGTCTATTTTTTCTCCCCACATCGATCTTCATCAAAATTCTAATAATGAATCCACTTATCCTTTTCCAAACTTTAATATATATTATACAATTTCGCCGTATAACAGTTAAGTTTGGTTAGACAGTCAAGTACGTCATTCCGAGATTTAAACAAACAACTCGTAGATAACAGCAAATGAGAAATAAAATTTTTAATTCATATAACCAGCGAATTTGTTTGCATAAAGCTGTTCGCATTTAGTATAATGGTTGTTGGCGATTTCACCATAATGTTCACCCTACGAAAGCGGCTTATGTAGTCATCCACAACGTACTGTAATATTTTATCAGAGTTTTTCAATTTGGATAGACATGTAATTACCTCAAACCGAGTTTCAAATTCAACTGTCTAGTTGATAATTGGCGCTTTTTACTATTCCTTCGTCAATTAGAAAATATAAATATTTGTATAAACACTATCTACTGCTGAAAAGGCCTCTATTAGTTTACTTAACGAGCTATATGCTAATATGTGGATATTTTGATCTGATTTTTTCGCGGCCATGTTCTTATACATCAAATGTATTTATGATTATTATTTTCATCTAAATTATGATGTGCTACATTGCTTGATAATTGGATGCAACCTTATATCTGACGGTTTGTTCACATCTAAAGCAACTACCCTACATCTTCTCAGGTCTTTTGTCAAACCATTCAATAAATGTTGTCTCGAAAGGTACATAAAAGAATCATATTTGTATCATAGTTTAGAAAGTTATTTAAATGTCATTTGGACTCCATGAACAGCGAGAGAGTGAAAGAGAGGTAGAGGGATCAAAATAGATTCTCATAATAGTTACCTTATTTTATTTCAATCACAAAATCAAGTTTTAACCTATGAAAGGAGGCCGTTGACCCGAGAGGCTGATTGATTTTAATATAGTAATTGGATGGAACTTCTACCGGAAGTAATTACAGCTTTTTCAAGTCATTTGCTTAAGAAACCCTTTTAGCCTCATCGCCATGCATTCACTATTTTTTGTCGTATTAAACTAACTTGAGATTTCTGGCAAGGATTCAATTGGCATTACAGAACAATTATGCTTGCACATGTGATCATTCTTGGGGAATAGATTTCTTTTTTTTTTCTCAGATGAACAATTGCTACATACAGGTGTTTCAAAGAAAATAATTGCTTTCAAGTTTATGCGTTTCTTAGGCGTTCGTTTCACGTTTTTTTTTTCTACACTAAGAAGCCAATATAAAATTCAATAAAATTATTATTTTGTTTTATAAAATCATTTAAACGCTTTATTTCCAATGTACATTCTACATTCATAAACGTTTAATACATAATAATGTAACACATGAATTCAAACCAATAGAAACCTGTTGGGTTAATGTATGTGTAACATTGTGTAGACATATTACCGATAGTTATTGAAAAAAATGTATTTTTCATTAGATATATAAATGCTTAAGCTGAGCTAGAATGAGTACGATCATGTTACTAAATATGCCGAAATAGTCAATAGGGAGTTATAGTTCTATGGGGATAGTAATAATTTTGATGATTTTTATTGTGAATCGATGATGTTCCAGCGACAAGGAAATGAGGAAGAATGGATAAAAAATGTTTCAGAATTTATTTTAAATAAAAAATAAACCATGGTTTGTTACATTTAGAATACCCTCGACTTATTTCAAAAGAAAAATTTTAATGTCTTCTTTTGTCTTTTGAAAGAACCTTTTCTTCCAAAATAAAGCCTGCCAGTAGTGGATTTGTGTTCTCGTGCATTACGTTTATTTGTCTTGAACAACAGATATCAAGCCACTGCATGATCAATGATACAAAACAGCGGTCATACTCATGGAAATCGGGCATGGAAAGGGAAAAGCTAGAGACATGTACAAGACTTTTTTTTTAAATTATGTTCCTGGTCGCTTACCAGCGTAACGCTAACGCATGCATGCGCATTTGTTGAATCCATAAGCATGACACGAGTGTGTGAAAAAGTCATGTGTTTCAATGTGTTTCAATGTCTTCATGTGAATTCCTTTGTTTAACGTTTGTCCGTCTTACTTTATCCAAAAATATTTCTTCATCATGTGTTTATTGAAATGTTCTATCTATATTAATTCCCAAACTAATTAACTGATCATTATCAATTTTAGGCAAAATCCTAGACGTAAGAAATCGTAATTTAGGCTACATTTAGTTTTATTTAATTTACATAACGGGAGTGAAATTTGGTTGGAAGTAATTCGTGAAAACTTAGAGACGTGCGATTTTATGAACTTTTAATAATAGTTATTAGAAATACATTAATGGAAAATAAGAAGAAAAATCTGTAGAACCTTTAGGAAATTTCCAACGTTTCGTCTCCTATTTTCGGGGGACTTCTTCAGGAAATGGTAGAGATGATTGAGGAAATAAAATATTCCATGACAAGGTAAAATTAAAAATTATTCCCTCAATTTCGTTTTTTTTAGGTAATTTTATAGAGGATTATAGAGACAATATAGGTGGAGAGTTGACTAGCAAAATATTTTTTGCAAATCAAATTTAACTTATTGCATGTTGGCACGGTTGGAAAAACGTGTATCCTGGAGAGAATTCCAATTGTAAACGTCTCAAGAAAAAGGCTACTGGGGTAGAAAATCTACTCGCATCTAAGAACCTTCATAATAAAATGATTGGATTTTATCGTGTGAGAGGAGATATTTAGGGTTAGGGAATTAATGTGCAGTAATTCATCGGAACAAATTCAGTTAAAATGCTTGCAAAACAAGCACAGGGATATAACACAGTAATGATGCAACACAAAAGTTAGTATTTAACAGACAATCCCGGTCTTATTAGGTTCTAATTTTTTGTTGCACCCTGTTCAAGATGGAGTAGCTAATTGTTGCTGCACCAACCCAGATGTGGTAACAATACTCTATTTACAGCAAGCGGTGGTCTCATCATTGTCTCTTTGGTAGCACATCTGGTGGGATGACATTCGATTTACCCAGAACATGAAAAGGATCTTATCAACGATCGATATACATGAGATGTCATAGTAAAAATCGTTTTTATTTCTCTTTTTAATTATTTGAACTTCCGAATATTGAAGATCTGGTTTATATCTCAGTTCCATGAGATCACCAATCGATGGCATCTATTGATTTGATCTCCTTCATGTTTATTAACCTTTGTTCGTACTTGATCGATTCCCGTTGAGTATCAGACCAATGGCTTATCATTTGGCGGAATGATATACTTCTTCATCGTATTGTAACGTACTACACGTTTACACACGCGTTAACATGCAGACAATCGGAACCCAACAACTTGTAGCAAAGGACGTCGCAAGGAACAGAAGGCAAATAATAAGTAGACTCACTTTTATCCGTTGAAACTACGATATTCATTTCCGGGTACTTTCTCGATTAATCATTAATCTTTATCTCTGACATCCGTCCTTTCGACCGTGATCGTCGGCCTGTACACACATTTTATTTATAGTCTTTTTTCTTTGCCCTTACCGTTATGTCACTTCGCACACGGCTTGGCATTTGCATACAGCATTTTAAAACCTTTGCTAATGTGAGTCTACTAAACATATAACCACGCCTTCGTATCTCCTAAAGTCGAATGGAGAAGTGAAGAGGTGTGTTGAGACGTTCTAATATAATTGAAAAAAAAATCAAGAATTTTATAAAGACGGAGACATGTTTCATCAATAGCTGTATATATAGAGACAAACAGTTAAGTGAAATACAATCTACATGGGTTCAGCGACAGAAATGTGCTAAGATTAAAGACAAACATTAATTGCGATAGACTGCCGCCGGTTATCCTACTTCTGTACTGGAGCTACATAAGTGTGGTGAACCGGCTCATCCGAAGGAATAACGTTGATGGGTGTATGAAATTCACAAGCTGTCCTCAGTCGCACACATATCCCCGTCAGAGAAGAATATGATGTCTGTTTTTTTGCATCTCTTCCGGTGAGATGTTGACATCCTCCTATATAAAGTGCCTGGTATGTCCAAATGATCACCTATCTGACACTGACCCGGCTTAACGCTGCTTACCTTCGATCAATAAACGAGAGCCGGTGTGTCAACCTGATTATGTCGTGTATACTCTAAGATAAATAGTATATCAATGTCATATTTCCAAGAAGACACACCACTGTGGATTTAAATGTAAACAAGCAAACAAATAAAGATGGGAAACTGAATGCACTCATAGATGCACCAGTAAATTGATTTAAATAATAAATGGAAGTGAAGATCTACATAAAAAGAAAAAAAATCAATTACAACTGAATACATTTGAAGTAAAGTAATCGGCATTATCACTAAATTTATTGTCTTATGCATAGTTAAAGGAATAGTAGTTGCAATTAGGTGTCAGTGTAGACGTAGATTTGTTGTATTTAGTAATATATAAATACATGATTCTTTTATATTCAACTCCCGTTCTTATTGTTATCAAACTATATATTATTACAAAACAAATCTCGTTATATTTTTAAGCTTTTGTTCAACGCAAGCAAAATATATTGAGTCTGAAGCATAATGAGCTATGGTGATTGGCGCTATATTCGTGACTAACTTTAAAATGAAGGAAAACATCAATGGGGTGCTTATATTTTGCGAGTTTTAGCCTTTGTGAAACTTATTTGATTGTTCTTATTCTCATCATATCGATTTCTATAAAATCTTTTACACAGAAACTAAAATAAATTGCAACAAATTTATTGTCTATTGAAATAGGTCATTTAACATATGTTAAGCACTTGTGACCACTGCGAGATATAGAAGTGAGAATTGGAATCATTGTTTTTAGAATTCTTTAGTTCAAATGGGTCTGTAATGAGCGTGGCTGTAAGTTGTCTGTTTACTTAACATGTCACCGTAAAATATAGAGATGGTTCGATTAGTGTAGAGCACACGTTAATATGAGGTGATATCGTATTGCACCGAAACAGAATCGTTGGTGAAACACGATTATTACGAGATCGGGGAGTCTGGTTTTAGGTGGCGAAGACAGTGGATCAGAAAACCGGTCTCTGGGTCTGGCGATTATCGACAATTTGGATATTTTCTTTTGTACTAATAAGTCAGCAACCTTTGTACTAATGTGACAACAGAAGATTCTTTTCATTTTTTTTTTTGTATTTATTTATTCAATTTTCACCCCAAACAAGGCACAGTTCTACTTTGAAGCAGGGGACTACTATCAGGGACTTAATTAGCGAGGTCATTATGAAGGAAAATGAGTAGAAATATGTTTGCTAACATTACACTTGAACTTTTGCATATCAGTGCAGTTGGGAAAGGGAGTTCCAAAGATCCGCAGTTCTGGGGAAGAAACTATTGGAGTAAAAGGATTTCTTGCACCTAGGGATCTCTACTGTAAAGCGATGAGACTTTTTTTTAATTTTTTTTTTACAAAGGCATCACCACATTATCAAGGCCCAGAGGCCACTCAAGGATTAGGGTTAAAGAGTGTACAGTAGAAATTGGTCAATATAGTAATCATTAGTAATGAAAATTTGGTAAATTTAATAACTTATATGGAACGGCTCATCAAGAACTTATTTACTTTAGACTTGAACACAACCATATTGTAGTCAGCCGGAAAGCAGGAAAACGGAAGACAATTCCACAGGCGTGCAGTTCTAAGAAAGAAGCTTTGTTCATGGAATCTACGTTTAGGTTTAGGCACAGATAAAGAGTGGGGGGAATTATTGATAGTGTTTACAGCTAGACGAGTGTTTCTTGTGAAAGTTTGGCGAGGGGGGACCATAGATTGAAGCTCAGTCGAACACTTTCCATGAAAATAACGATACATCAGAGACAAACTCGCAACATCTCTTCTGTGAGATAGAGGTTGCAAGGAGGAGAAAAGGACATATCCTACGAGGCTACGAAGTCTATTTTGAACTCTATCAAGGCAGGACAAGTCTTTTCTAGCAGCTCCTGCCCAGATGAGGCAACAGTATTCCATCCTTGGACGTACCTGGCTCTTATATAGGTAGAGAATAGCATCAGCAGTGAGATATCTACTGGATCGATAGAAAGATCCCACCATTTTTCCAGCGGCCTTGGCAACAGATTTGATATACGTGTTCCATTTAAGATCAGGAGTAATGGTCAAGCCCAGAAGCTTGTCAAAACTTGAGGCCTCCTGAAGACGAGAGCCATTCATTTCAATTGATGACAAATGTGAATTAGAATGTTGATGATGTAAAGAGAGAAGCTTGGTTTTAGATGCATTAAAAGTAACCAGCCACTCCTTTCCCCATTGTACTACGTGCTCAATATCAGAGGAGAGAGAATTGGAGAGAACTTGGTCGTTTACTGTCTTAGATGTGGTACCATAAATGGTAGTGTCGTCAGCATAAATGTCTACAAATGGTGTAAGGATATGATTTGGAAGATCATTAATGTAGATCAGGAAAGGAGTTGGGCCCAGGATGGATCCCTGAGGGACACCGGCATTAATACTGTGAGCTTCTGATTTTTGCCCCTCAACTACTACTCTTATGAACCTATCAGAAAGAAATGATTTAATAATTGAGAAGACTTTTCCAGCTATACCATAGCTAGCGATCTTATGAAGTAAACCTTTATGCCATACCCTATCAAAGGCTTTAGATATGTCAAGAGCAATTGCCCTAGAAAGATTGCCACCGTCGAGAGATTTGCTAATCCTATGCAATATAACTGTAAGGACATCTGCTGTAGATCTAGCAGAACGGAAACCATATTGAGTGTCACTAAGAAGGTTATTTTTGTTGAGATGTTTGATTACTTCTGTATTTAACACAGATTCTAGCAACTTACTCATGACGCACAGGAGACTTATTGGCCTGTACTGAGAGGGGGATGGGCGATCACCTGAATTCTTAAATACAGGGCATACTGATGAGATTTTCCAGGGAGATGGGAAACTATTCTCCTTAAGACAACGTTTAAACAGTTTTGTAAGTATGGGCGCTAATTCAGGTTGAAGTTTTTTGAGTACTATAATTGGAATACCGTCAGGGCCAGTTGCTTTACTCGAATCAAGGTTTTTGATTAGCTTCGCAACATCACGTACAGATATACGTATATCACATAGCGTGTTTTCTGATACAGGAGGAAATATTGGGGGTTGGCGGTCTTGGTCGCAAAGGGTAGAATTAGCTGCAAAGTTCTTGACAAAGAGTTTGGCTTTGTCTGATGCTGACGAGATTACCTCAGGTCCATTGATAATAGTTGGGATGGAGCACACGCTTCTGTTCAGGATTCTATTTGCTATTTGCCAAAACTGGTGGGAACCAAGCCGCTGCTCAGCTACTTTGGACTTAACAGATTGAGCATACAACACTCTTGCGTTCCTTATTACTTTCTTACAATGGTTGCTGGCAGTCCTGAAAACGGCTTTAGTTTCCATATATCTATTACGTTTGAAGCAGTGGAAAAAGTGATTTCTGTGCGCAATGGCAGCAGCACATTCTGGAGAGAACCATGGCTGGCTGTTAGGTTTTTGCTGAAACTTTTTAGAGGGAATGAAATGGTCAATACCTACAATTAACCATTCAGTTAGATCTAATACTATAGAGGACACATCCTTTTTAAACATGGAATGCAGAGGTAGATCAGATATAAATGTACGGAAACTATCCCAGTCAGCCTTAGTGTATCGATATACTGTACGATGAAGAGGTACGTCTGGGGACTTATTACATTTCATTTTTATCTTAATTGATACAACAGAGTGGTCGGAAGATCCAAGAGGCGACAGAACAGAAACTGAACATAGTTCAGGGCAAGTTGTGAGAAAAAGGTCTAGTAGGCTCGCATACTGGCCGTCATTATCGGGCACACGGGTAGGTTCCTGAACAATCTGAGTGAGGTCATAGGCAATGGAGAAATCATGACAGAACCTCCCCTCATCATCGGTCTTGTTTGAGTGGGTCAACCATTCGACGTTATGAACATTGAAGTCTCCACATACGTGAATGTTAGCTGAAGGATAAGTAGAAAGGACTTGGTCAATTTTCTCAGATATGCTTTGAAAGATAGTAACTCCGCTGTTGTGGGGGCGATAGAGAGTAAATATAAATGCAGTAGTGTGAGCTAAAGCAACCCGGAAGCACATATAGGGTAAGTTAGGATCTTCCCTGGAGATGTCCCTCCCACATGGAAAGCTATCTTTAATATAGGCACATATTCCATGCCCATGGCGATCTTGGGGGTCAGATTTAGAAGTTAGAGTATCCTGAAATTGCAAACTCATCTAGGGAAAAAGCCTGTCCAATGCCAGTTTCACTTAAAAATAAAAGGTCTGGTTTAGTCTCCTGTAATTGGGTTTCAACCTCTGGAAGGTTAGAACGAAGACCCCTGATGTTGGAGAAGGAGACATGGTAGTAGGGGTCTACGTTGGAAGTTGGAGAACCGGGTTTAATCGTGTATTTTTTCTTGAAACTTGTCATGATGAAATTTTGGAATTTGTGGACTAGGTCGACAGATTTACTTAGAGCAGGACAGAGAGGGGAAATTAAGAGAGAAAAAGAAACGAAGAATTTTTTTTTTTATTTGTAGCTAATGATAAGGTAAAGCCGTAACAATTACCCACTAGTATGGCATCGAGAGGCCCCACCAGAAGCTACTGCATGGTCCAGAATCCATTCACCAAATGGCAATACAGCAGCCCCAGTACTTTGCACCTGCTGATAGGACAGCCTCCTTAGTGGTTAATCCAAGGTTCGGGTCCCTGACTATCAGGCGGATAACGTCAGCCCAGACAAAACGTTTACCTCCAGCACCCTTACTAGTGACATGGCTACAAGGATAGACATAGAAACAGAAAATTTCCGCCATCTCAGCCAACTGTTCGCAAAAATACTGCCAACCTAGAAAAAAAACAGTTTAATAAATCAGATACTGTAAAAATTGGATTTAACTTGAAAACCCTTTCTAAAAAAATAGCATGACATATAAACTGCACAAGTACCTACTTCACTAACCAGAGAGCAAGACTTTGCTAACCCTTGCTTTAATGTTTTTTTTTTAACTTCTTGTCGGGTTTGTCGGGGGTAGTTACGTCGGGGAGGTACAAGTGTTTGCAGTTCGTCAGAGCATTCACCATTAAAGTATTTTAGAACAGGCAGAGGGATGCAACATCTCGTCGATGGGACAGAGGCTGAAGCCTAGATGACAGTTCAGGACCTATCAGGTTAGCAACTCTCTTTTGAACCCTGTCCAGGAGCGAGAGACAAGCAGCAGATGCACCAGCCCAGATGTGACAACAGTACTCCATACAAGGGTGAATGGTGGCCTTATAGAGGTATAGGATACTGTCAGGCGTAAGTAGTTTTCTAGCACGGTAGAGGGAGCCAACCTTCCTTGCAGCAGCCCTGGCAATGCTCTCAATGTATCTTTTCCGGTTCATATTCCCTGTAAACGTTAGGCCGAGGAGTTTAAAAGAAGTAGTTTCAGGCAATGTGTTCTTGGCCATTGCTATTGGTGGTAGAGAAGGTTTCTTGTAGTTATTGAAGGAAACAAGCTTAGTCTTAGCAGCATTGAATGTGACCATCCATTTTTGCCCCCCCCCATTCCACTACAGATTGGAGGTCATCCTCTAGTGTTTCTGCCATTTCCTTGGATATGTGTTCATTTTTTCCCCTCACATCTGTTATAAAGAGTGGTGTCATCGGCAAATATACCAGGGAGGTCATTTATGAATATCAGGAATAAAAGAGATCCAATGATAGACCCCTGAGTTACTCCCGCATTTATGTCATATTGTTTAGATGTACGACCGTCGAGGACAACTTTGATTTTTCTATTACTTAAGAAGGATTTAATTACATTATGAATTCTTCCAGTGATTCCATATGATCTAATTTTCCTTAGAAGACCATCGTGTCATGCACTGTCAAAAGCCTTAGATATATCAAGGGCTACCGCTCTACCCTCCGCTGTTTTGTCCAATGAACGGTATATACGTTCAGAAACTACAGTTAAGATATATGCTGTTGAACGGGCTTGCCTGAATTATTATTAATTATTTTAACTCTCGAGTATATATCTGACACAGTAAGACAGTTAATCATCTGAGTACCATATCACTTTATACAAAAGCATACAAGATATCAACGGATACACACTCGAGAGTCAAAACAACGAAAAGTATATTCTGTTTTCATAGCCCTACTAATGAGTCACCGATTATCAAGGTCCAAATCCACTGAAGAATAACGGTTAATAAGATTGTTTTTTTTACGTTAAGGCAAGCATCTTGGTTATAGACCACTGTTGAAACTGGACATACAATAGTTTGTTAAGTTTGAACTTAAAAACTACCATGCTGTAGTCCGTTGAGAAGCAGTATTCTGGTATTGTGTTCCAGTGATGAGTTGTTCTTAAAAAGTTACGCTGCCCATGGAGATTTCGTTTAGCTCTAGGTACGTTGAGGAAAGAAAGAAAAGTCTTTATAGTAGTTGTAGTTAGATGGGTTTTTATTGCGAATGTTTTACATGTGGGGATCTGATAATAGAAACTCAGTCGCGCACCTATAATGAAATTAACGATGGAGTAGAGAAAGACTAGCAATGTTTATTTTTTAAAGGGGTGTAGAAAAGAAAAGTGCACATCTAGCACAATATTTCCAAGTCGATTTTGTACTCTGTCAATTCTGAAAGGGGTGATACCTTCGTCACTTCTAAAGATATACCAACTGTACTCCATCGTAGGACATATCTGATTCTTGTACAGATAAACATTGTATTAGGAGTAAGATCTTAGAATGATAGAATAATCCAATCCTTTTTCAACGACTTTAGTAACAGATTTGATGTAAATTTTCTGTTACAGGTTTGGAGCGTAGATCATTGTTAGACGCTTATGAACATAGAGGGACTTCCCCAACTGGGACAAAACGAGCATCCGAGCGTTGATAGTGGAAAAGAGGAGAAGGTTCATTCAAAGTAATAAACCATTTCTTTCCCTATTACATCACGCGCTTCATGTCGGAAGAGAAAGGATCATACGGATTGTAATCATCAATGATCTTTGAAGAGTTTTGCTATGTGTAGATGTGTCATCTGCATTGATATCAATGAATAATATTCGAATGTGATTTTGGAGATTGTTGATGAATATTAGAAATAGGATAGGGTTAAAAATGTTATAAATATTTTCCTTCTTACTAATTGAACATTTAAGGGGATCAACCATTTCATCAGCTGCTACGTAGAGAGTAAAATGGTGGTCGTTTCTACTTTCTTATGATTACTTGACTTATCTTTGACCATCATTTTATAATGTTGAGTTTTTAATAATGGGTTATCACTTATCAACTTTGAGCCTTTGGTATTGATCGGTCTTCTTGACTATTTACGAGCCCGTTAACATTATGTTAAATCGGCTAGTCGAAATTACTTATTAACTTTCTGCTCTTATATTTAAAATAAAATCAGCATTAAACTGAAAACATTAATTAGAGAATAATTTATGCGTTTCTGCAGTATAATCTCTATCTCTATACTATAGAAGGAAATTTTGCTATGTAAGTGCGAGTTTGTTCGCTGTGGACTCGGAAACGGCTGGGCCGATTTATTTTTAAATTCAAACCAAGGTACTTGATGTATCTTGGAGTGTTATTTCTAGGGCTTTGACAACAGCATAATCTTTTCATAGTTTTGACTCTCTAGTATATGTCCGACACAGTTAGACACAATTAATCAACCGAGAACCACGTCACTTTATATAAAAGCATATAATATATAAACGGATTTACACTCGAGAGTAAAAATAATGAAAAGAATATGCTGTTGTTCTAGACCTAGTTATTACGTTATTATAACTCGATAATCCAAAAAAATGTGATGAAAGACGAAAGGCCGATGTTGACCAAAGTTAACACTTTTGTACAACAAAATATTACAAGTACATTTGAGAAGTTGTATTATCGCACAAGCAGAAAACCCTTGCCTATAAAATAAACTGTAGATTATTTTTTTAAGAGAAAGTGCATTAGAAATAGATGTTTCTTTTTGCCTCACAACTGAACTATGATACTTGACTTTTGTACGCTTAACATTAATTCAAGTGATTATGTAGTTCATAAAATTAACAGTAGGTGCTTTCATAAGACAGGGGCGCGTTAAAAATGATGTTCCTATGTGGTACTATTTGCAAGTACCACTGGTCATTGTGGCCCCCACTACCCATACCCATAGCCGGGAGGTAATTTAGTCGTTCGCAGACCGATACAGAAAAAAAAGGGACCCAGTGCATTGTTGACAGAACTCACTCTTTCGATACTGACAGCCATGGCGTAAGGAGACATTTTTTGCTTTTTGTAAATAGGAGGAGCGAGATATCCCTCCTCCCGAACTAGTTAGGACTATCTAGGCAGCTAGCTCAGTCTAATAATTCAAAAAGTTTAAGTATTAATAATTAATTTTTTTTTTTTGAAACCTTATAAAATATTGTAAAAAAAAAAATTATGTATAAAATAAAATAGTTACATTTCTCATATATATTACAATTGTGTTCGCATTGTTTTTTTATACCTTAAATGTCGAAACGGTGTCTGAAGACGATTCCGGTCAAAGGAACTTAAACCCCAGGAAGATTTAAGCTGGAAGCCCACCGGAATTAAACGTAATCCTGAGTGAAGGACGGAGCCAAAATCCTAAGATATGCTTTTACTCTTCAATTCTGCGACTGTCACATTGACTGGCCCCTCGTGTTACAGTCTGGTACGGTTCCCAGAGCATTTATATAACACGTGAATCGGTCATGCTAGCGACCGGCCCATAGTGTTACAATTTGGTGACGTGACCAGAATTACATTTCTAGCAAATGAACGAAACCGACCCTTATCAAAAAAAAAAAAAAAAGAAAAGAAAAGAAAAACACGGTTCGAAACATAACGACATTTTTCTAACCATGAAAATACATTTGGGGCGGAAAAGAAAAAAATATAGAAAATTTAAAAGCCACGGTTTAAACGAAATAAAAAATTCTTTCAACGTTCCACGTGAAAAAAGGCTAACTCTACACACGCGCATACGCAGAAAAAAACACTGAGACTATTAAGAACCTGTAAAACAAAGAAAAATAATATACAAACAAAAGATCTACGAATAAATAAGAAGTGTACCCTTTCTAGATAAAGAATAATTTCTTAGAACATGACAAAAAGAGTACTGAAAAAAACCCCTTAGTTTAACGAAACAAAAATGAAAAATGTGTCCCTCCTTACAGAATGAAATGAGGCTGAAACAAAAGTCTCTCTCTCTCTCCTCTCTCTCTCTCTCTCTCTCTCTCTCTCTCTCTCTCTATATATATATATATATATATATATATATATATATATATATATTATTTCTTTTACATGAAAAAAAGAAGAAAAATATCCTCGAGTCTACCTGCGTTGGAAGATAACTTACAAAAAAAAAAAATAAATAAATAAATAAATAAAATTCCTAACATGTTTATTTGATCTTTCCATTCCAGGTTGATAAAATAGGATTCCTTTTTACTCTCTTTAAATTTGCGGGCATTTAATTCTTGTAGGAATTCTGACAAAAGACGTCTAGACGACTATCATATTGACTGGTTCATCGTGTTACAGTCTGGTATCGTTTCCAACATATTTACGTAACGCGCGGGTCGGTTATGCTAGCGACCGGCTCATAGTGTTACATCTGTATAGAGCGCAATTGAACAATTATTCTTGACTTTTGCATTTTAAACATCAAGTGGAGGTATTATTTACATATAATTTCATAAAACCAACAATAGATTCTCTACAATGCAATGTATACTACAATGACTTATGGACTAAATCACTGCAGGAAGGCATGTGAAGCTTTCTCCCGGTAAACTGTGAAGGGTTCAAAACTAGAGCAGGCAATCAATCGATTTGATTCCAAAAACGGGCCATTTTAGTTAAAGAGTAGCTAGATCGCTAGCTTTTATAGAGTTAATTGTTATGACTTTTAAATTCGGGTCGGTCATGCCATTCACCGATCCATAGTGTTATAATAGCAGTAACAATACTAAGTTTAATCCATTTAAATAAAACAGTAGATGTATGCATGTCTGTCTATGTAAATATTTAACCGTTAAACATAATAATGGCCATATAATTATGAAATTAGCAAATAATAGTAAATCATAATCATACATCAATTTAGCATTGGTTTTGTCTTATAATTACCAGTTTAATGTATTTCTTTACTTCTCGTTTCATCATGATTGTTCGTAAATAAATTTGTTTAAAAAATTGAAAACTTTATTTCAAATTTATTGAAAATTGATTTCCTTGGTTTTCATTTGAATGCTCTATTTTTAATTTGAATGTATTAGATATTTTAATTTGAATGTATTCGTTTTTAATTTGAATGTATTCGTTTTCAATTCGAATGCCTTATTTTTTTTATTTATACAACAAATTTGATTAAAAATGGTTGATTTCACTGATTTTGATGACAATAAAAGTATGGAGAGATGGAAATTTGTTGATTCTCATCCAATCCCGCTAGTAAGATTTAAAAATTCATATTTATGAGAAAAAAACTAGTATGTAAGTAAACATTAAAAAAAATACGAAAAATATCGAGTATAAGATGTGCTAGCACTACTGTTTACAAAAAAAAAAATAAATATCAGCAATCTGCCATTATTTATTTTCTAATAGCGGATGTATAAAAATAATAGATTACAGTTTTAAGAATGGGATTGCAAGAACTCTGTATTAAGCATATGATAAAACTCTGTATCTAGAGTTTTTTCTTTATTTGTAATTTTTTTTTTTTTTACTCATACATTTTTCAAGATTTTTGGATTTCCACTAATTTAAACAAGATAGATAAGAATGTAACTGTGTTTTTATTTATTTATTTATTTATTACCTAAAACGTATTTATTTGGAATCATATTTACTGCAACAGCAAGAAATTTTGATAAACTTCGTAAAATATCGTAAACTGTTCTGATTTGTGTATGGATCTGTAAACATGTGATTATTGTTTACCGAATTAAAACACGCACATTTCTATTAAAAAAATATCACGCATGCACATTCCAAGAATATCTTCCACTGCAAATATGGAGATTCACATTTAGGTGAATTTCGATTATTTTTAATTTCCATCAATCCTTCAATTTAATTCAGCATATACCAACAATAAATAACCGAATGAAAAAGGTTGTATCGGAATATGCAAATATATGAATTATATACAAAATTTAACGGTTTGAAGACCACAACAACTGCAGATTTGTTTTTTTATTTTTGACAATAAATAAACATATTTATTTATTGAAATTAATTTTGATATTTCGATTCATAACAGAATCTTTATCAGGGAATACAGGTGTTTTTCTTCTCTACGTACTATAATATTGATTGTAATGCCTTGCACGTTTTCCATAAGATGTTGGCGAAGTGTAATGTTCAAATGTCCAGCGTGTATTTATTAAGTAATAGAAAGTCTATCGTTTAAAATCACTATTGATATGGAATGCAAAAGTAAAAAATTAACGGCATGAAGACCAACAACAAGTGCAGATTTAAAAAAAAAATGAATAAGCATATTTATTTATTAAAATTCAATGTGATATTTCTATTCAAAACAGAATCTTCATGAGTAAAATACAGTTTTTATTTTCTTTTTCTTTGCGTACCAGGATGTTGATAGTAATGCATGGCACGTTTTTCATTGGACGTTAGCAAAGTGTAATATTCAATAGGTTAGTTATTGAAAAAGATTCTGCAAAATGGATACGAATAATATATATATATATATATATATATATATATATATATATATAGATAGATAGATAGATAGATATAAAGTCTTTTTGTGTGTTTATGTGCAGGTGTGTAAGAAACTTCGTGAAAGATATTGAATAATTCGACCCTCTGTCTTTCCAAGTTTATAACTACTCAAAAAAATGTAATTCAAACACTACTTTTTTTCAATTAAAGGAGCAAGGCCCAAGGTCTATTAAAAAAAAAAAAAAATACAAACAACGTGGTTTAAAAAAATTTTTTTAAACTTCGGACTTTACAGGTAAATTTAAAAAATAAACTGTTCTTTTTTGTTTTAAATTAGAATATATTATTTATTGATCTTTTATCTTCAATTTGTGATAGATAAAATCTTGGCATATAAATTAATTATTCATTTTTTAATAGACATTTTAAAATGAGGGCGTGAATTAATTCGACCCCCTGTCTTTCAAAGCTTATAACTACCCGAAAAATGTAATTCAAACCCTAATTTTTTTCAATCAAAGGAGCAAGAGCTAAGGTTTCTATTTAAGAAAAAAATAAAAATACAAACAACGTTCTTTTAAAAAAAGTTTTAAACTTCGGACTTTGCAGGTAAATTTCCAAAAAACTGTTCTTTTTTTGTTTTAAATTTGAATATATTATTTATTGATCTTTTATCTTCAATTTTTCATATATAAAACTTTGACACATAAATTAATTATTTACTTTTTAATAGACATTTAAAAATAGGGGGCGTGAATTAAAAAAAAATATCGTAAAAATAGAATCAATAGAACATTTTTGATAGATTTTAAAAGTTTAAAAATTGAAAAATATTGAACTCGTAAAATTCAATTAATTTCATTTATGTTTTGTAGTAAATAAAAAATACTATTTCTGTTACATTTTTATACAACTTTAATAGTTTATTTTGGAAGTATAATCCATAAAGAAAATAAACAACCCACTTTTAAATGAGAAATTACAAGTTTTTTTATATTTTATTCGCCGTTTCGTGTTATGGGTGTCAAAAATTTCTACAAAAATTCTGATACACCTAGTGTATGTGTGTTCCTTCCTAATTTGTTCCGAAATGGATACGCCTATCTTTTGTAAATTTCGCACAACGCTTATCTATATGTCTGGCAGTGTTCATTAAATGTGTTTGGTAAAGAAAATCATCAAATAGTTTTCGAAAATTGAAAACAATCCGATCTTAAAATAGCTTTTCTCTCTTAAAGATAATAAAATAATAAATTTTACAGGGGAATAGTGTACGTTACACCGGTCAAGGGAGATAATAAAATCTTATCAAATCATTTTTTTTAAAGAGGTTTATCATAACAGTTTTTTTTTTTTACTTATTAATGAGTTAAATTTACGATTTAAAAAAATAGGTACGATTAAAAATCAACACAACTCATTTCTACGTTTGCATATTTTAAAACTAAGTATTAATCAATAGTAACTATTCTAGGGCATTCTTCATCAAGCCTAAATATCACTCGACGTGATATTGTAAATAAACAAAGACTGAATTTGATGAACTACATTATCATTAATAATTTTTATTTTTATTTATTTTACGAATTAGTCCACCAGGCAAATTATTCCTCGTAATATATAATAATCAATAGAGTATTTAGGGTAATAATACATATGCAATTTGTTGAAATTAAAATATCATGTTTAAGCGTATTGTATGATAATACAAAGCCGGGCTGCCAGCTAGAATGAATAACAAGCAAAATCAATGTCTGAATAAAACGATTTGCACAGATTTTATATTCCTTCACAACTATTATATCGAATTATAATGTCTCAAATTACAAGATTAAGTGATCTAGAGAATAAAATTAAATTCAGGGAATCTTGCGTAATTGCTGATTAATGACTATGTGTCAAAACAATGCTAATTTTATATTTCTGAGTTTTATAATGGGATATTTTCCCTATAATTTAAATAGCCGAAAAAATAAAATAGGATAAATATTTTTATTTGATGTCTAGTATCTATCATTTGAATTTCACAAAAATCTTAATCGTACAAAATTGTTCTAATTTTACATCTTTTGTATGAAATTAAATCAAGCTAAATATAGTCCATATAACTACCATTTAAGACTGCTAAATTTATCCTTCTTTTGTTAGTTTATAGGGGAATGTTATATTTAAACCTAAACGCGTAAATGTTTCATACCGATTTTGTATATTAGGTTGGAAATGAATTTGCAAACGAATGCACTTATTATTTCAAGATACTTAAAAGATAAACTAAAAAGTTTGATATTTGTTCAATAATATTTTTCCGTTTTTACTAATTAAAAATTTAAGATGATCGAATATAGCATGCCTTTTGTATTAGTAAACGTTTCACTAAAAATCACGTGACTTTCAAAAGTTACAAGTGAAATCACACGGTCAAAAACCTACAGTACTTACTATTATGTCTATTTTCGATTCCAATTCTCAGAGAAATTACCGCAGGATTCATGAAATAGGTCCGAAAGTGGCTGTATTTTATTTTTTGGTAGACAAAGAATTATTTCATACTTGCTGTACCCGGCCACGCGTTGCTATGGCTCAGTTTGTTAAAATGGAACATATTCCTCAAGAAAAATGCATTTTATATTTTATTTGCTTTTCATATTTTCTGCAATTTTTTTCCTCAAAAGAAGATTATTTTTTTACCATATATTGTTAGGGGAAAGTTTTTTTTTCAGGAAAACTTGCACTTTTTTTAAAGTAAATTGGCAATAAACGTTTCTTTTTGCAAACGAAAATTTTATTATAAAAATATTTTTTAAGGGAATGTACAAATTATTTTTTTTGTCAACAGCTGTTAAGAAAATAAACAGAAAAAAAATCCCATCATTAATTAATTAATTAATTAATTATTCCAAAAAATAATAAAATGTTGATTTAGTGTTTCCACATTTAAACAACGCTCGGTTGAATCCGGTGCTTGCCGGTCGAACCCTAACCATAAATGGAATCGGGGGGGGGATCAAATTCTGCATGAGTACCATTCTTTTTAATTTCGTCTTGTGTTCAATTTTTGAAGTGGGTTATCAGCTATTGCAAACTAACATATGTAACCAAAATGCGAAAATTTCAACACTAAAATAATTTTAATAAGTGCTTAGCTTCTAATGAAAATCCTCCGTTTTAATTTTTTTTAATTGTGCCCCCACGAATATAATCCAAAGAATAAAAGTGCTTCTACACTTTATTGCCGAAATTGGAGACGCTATTTTATTTAACGCACCTTCTGTGCAAATCCTGGTTAGACTATGCTTCAATTCCAAATAACGTTTCCAATGATTTATTTATTCGAAAAAGAAAAAGAAAACTAAACTAAAGAGAAGAAGATAGATAGATAGATTGCTTTAATTTAAACTAAACTAAAGAGAAGAATATACATAGATAGATAGAAGATAGATAGATAGATAGAAGATAGGTAGATAGAAGATAGATAGATAGAAGATAGATAGAAGATATATAGAAGAAGAAGATAGAAGATAGAAGATAGATAGATAGATAGATAGATAGAAAATACAACAATAGAAGATAGATAGATAGAAAAGAAGAATAGAAGATAGATAGATAGAATAGATAGAGAAGAGAAGAAAATAGAAGAAAGAAAGAAGAAAGAAGATAGATAGATAGATAGATAGACAGAAGAAGAAGAAATAGATAGATAGAAGAAGAAGAAATATATAGATAGAAGAAGAAATAGATAGATAGAAGAAGTAAATAGATAGGGAAGAGATTTGGACACATGTGATGAAGATCACTTTTTTGCGTTCAGACCTGTTAAACAAATGATTTTTACAGGAGATTTTTCCAGTCTGTTATCTTAATAAAATATATTAACTGTATTTTACACATCTCAATCGTCATAAATTTGATTTTCATTTTTAAAGAACTTGAGCAATTTGCGCGAGTTTTTGGAATATGACATCCTCATTTCGTGAAGGATACATGCATCATAAAGATTTGTCGGTATTTTCTGTATTTTTATTTTTTTACTAGCATTACCCGTTAACCGGCGTTGCTCGGTGGAAGGATGCCCCCTCTCTCGAAAAAAGTTCGTGTACGGTTGTTGTTGTTGTTGCCTAACCCTCAACCACCTCATGTTACGAATAGCTTTCGCAATAGACACCTCAACTCCTCATGGTAAGAACGGCTATCGGAATGTCAAGAATGGGTGGATAGAGTATTGATCAACCTCCAGCCGTAAAAATAAATAAATAAAATAGGAGAGAGATAAAAAAAAAAATTGACGCAGTAGATATGCCGGGCGAAGAAAGGGGAAGAAACCTTCCATTTAGTCGTTGAAGCTGTGGTAATATTAAGTCGAAACTTCTTCCGTGTATTTATCTTTGATTATTGTTTTTATTAATTGCTGCAATAATTTCATTTATTCCTGTAATTCCAAAAAAAAAAAAAAATAAAATAAAAATAATAATAAAACCAAAACAAAAATTTTAAATACTCCCCCCAAAACCCACACAAAAAGAAAACATCCCAACATCAAATGAAGATTTTTCTTTTCATTTTGATGAAAAATAGGAAAATGTAGAACGTAAAAAAAAACACATAAATAAATCTGTACGACTAAAAATAATCTATGATCATTGTACGACTAAATTGCCACTGCTACAAGCAAGTTTATTTATTTTTTTATTATTGAAATAAAAATAAAACGAATTTAGTCAGTGTCATAACTTTGAGCCGGGAGTGTTTTTTTTTTTTAAATTAAATTTTATAAGTGAGATTTTTTTGAAAATTTGAATTTCGTAACACAATACAAATGTAACACTAGAACATCTTTTTAAAAAGTAGAATAAATCCCTGAAGACTGAAGAAATGTTTTCAATCCCGTGTACTTATTTTTGGGGAAGTAGTTTTCCCCGCATTTAAAACATCAGTGTCTAACTGCTCTCGTGTGAAGGAAAGTAAGTAACTATTATTTAAAAAAATATTTTCTTTTCTTTATTATTTTTAAAAATAACATTGCATAAAGTTCCGTTTTATGATAACGCGACTGATTTATTTCTAAAACGAAAATGTCAATGTGCCCTGCTTGTTCAACCTGCAAAGGTTTTTAAAGTCGTGGGGCGGTTGGAAATAAGAAAATGCCTTTCGGAATTGCTATCCCAACCGCCCCATGTTAAGAACAGCTTTCGGAATAAACACCCACATGTTAAGAACGGCTTTCGGAATAAACACCTTTGAAGGCAGGAAAAGCAGCGCTCATTGACAAAAAATAGCAAAGGGATATTTTTAAAAAGTTTTCTCAGACATTGTTTTAATTTATATTATCAACTACTGCTAGATTTATTATTTTAATTGGAATTCATTATTGAGAAATGAGTATTATTTATATTAATTTATTTCTTGCGGACTAATAAAGGTTAGAATAATAGTCCGCAATAAATAAATTAATACTGATAGATTGTTTTTGTTTTTGTTTTTGTTTTTTAATTAATTAAACTAGCGTGAAAAGGTTCAAACTAAATCTGAAATTAAATTGAAGTGACGTTTTTATTTAACGTTTATTTTTTAACACAAACCATATTGCAAAACTTTGAAACGAAAATATGGAATAAAGTAGTACACAAAATCGAAAAAAATAATATTTAAAAAACATTATATCGTACAGTGATCGGGAATAATATGGCCGTATATATTTAATAAAATCAAACCTTTTCAATGTTAAAACTTTCCCCACCAAAAGAAGAAAAAAGAAAACTACGTTACATTAGCGCGAACCTTTGTGGGAACATGACGAGAATTAGCAGCGAACAGGATGTTAACGCATCCACCATGAGAGGCAAAATAAAAAATCGTCTTTTGCACATGGCTCCACGCATCGCTTCCGCTTGGGAAGAAAAAAAATAAGATAACCACAAAAGAATTATCGACCAATGGCAGAGCTCCGAGCCTAAAATAAACACCTCAAATATCACAGTCGCTGGGAGCCAGTTTGCAACTATAAAAACGTGGGATTTGAGGGAACCAGAGGTGGGAAGTGGAGATTCGCCCTGCTGCGTCAGTGAACGCACGGACGGATTCTCCCACCCGACCTAAAGAGATGAAGAAGAAAAAGAAATAAGGCACCAGTGAACTGAAGCCGACTACGCTCTCATGTTATGGGCCAAACGCCTTCAATCCTAAACAATGCCTAATTCACACAAACCAGGAGAGAGGAGGAGAAAGAGGACGAAGACGCCGGGCTGCTAGCGCTGATGAAAGAAGTAACTCGCCTTCCAGTTACAAGCCAGGACACGCATCACCGACAGCATGATGACCGGCCTACCCTAACCCTCTCCATCGTCTAAAAAATAAGTAACATTTTACGAACATTCATTCCTTGTCAATTCATACATACCTCCAAACATTTTACGAACATTCATTCCTTGTCAATTCATACATACCTACAAACATTTTACGAACATTCATTCCTTGTCAATTCATACATACCTACAAACATTTTACGAACATTCATCTCCTTTGTTAAACCACATTCCATCCTACGAACACTTTGCCTCTCCTAATACAAATTGTTGGTAGTAAATAAAGTCGGTTCTCAACCTTCAACATTCGTCTGTCTTTAATTATATGGAGTAAGAATCTACACACTTCCAACGTTATTCATTTCATAGATTCTTTGTTGTGACCTCTATGGCATCCTTTCTCACCCCTAAACCTTGTCAGAAATACCGAGAGGCCATACCTTAAACTCCTATAATTTGACGCTGCTCTTTTATCCATGGTCCACTGTAACAAAAATGAAACAATATGGTTTTTTTTTACTATTATAACCAAATCCAGAAAGAACGCGAGACACGCATGTGTGGTTAGCGAAGGAACGATTTTTTGCGACACTTGTCGAATTCGCTGTGTTTTTCCAAATGGAAAAAAAAAACATGTTTGCGAACATTTATAAATAATGAATTTCACTTTCCCCCCTCCCTCCCAGATGAAAGAAGAAGTATATAAGGAAACGAAAAATACAATAAATGCGGAGTATGTTATATATGTTGCTAATTATTTTTGACTGTTTTATAGTTGGTTAAAATATAATTGCGATAAATATAGGACGCTAAACCCAGATGTGATGTATAGAAAGCTGCGACGTGATTGCTTTAAATCTAACAATATGTAAATAACGGTAATGCAAGTAATGGCAAATGGCATATGAAACTTTAAAGTCATTAAATGATTCATAGCAATGCGTGATGACATGTATAAGTTTAAATAGAATAAATGATGTATAACAATGTGTGGCGATTGAACTGCGGTAGTGAATTAGGGCTGCGGTGTTCGTTTTTTTATGTTTGTGAACATTCCAGAATAATTTTTTTGAATAGTGAAACGCACTGGTGGTTGCAAACATATGAGTGTGCAATCCAGCTGATATCGGTGTCAGATCAATATAGTTATAATTGTTATAGACGTACCCGGTCCTGTTTAGGAGAGGGGGAAACATGAGCTACTTCGTCTTTAGGTTTTTGCAATAGTGATGATGTCGCTCCAAGTAAATAAGATAAGATTTAGGTATATCTAATAAATGTGTCTGTAACAGCGTTCATAAGTTACATAAGATGGCGGGTAAAAGTTTAGACGAAATAAATTCGGATGTAGCATCTGTCATTGTAAACCTATCGTAATTTGGTCCAGACGGAAATTTCTGCAATCCAATTATTATATAGAAGAAGAAGAAGATAGAAGAAGAAAGAAAATAGAAGATAGATACAAAAGAAGTAGAAGAATAGATAGAAGAGAATAATAAGAAGATTAAGTCGAATTTTGAATAAGAATCACGAAATCCATATATTAATCTTTTTTATATTATTCAGAATACGGATCGTGCTTATATGATATTATTATTTAGAAACCCATTTTAACTAAACATTCAACAGATGTTATATTTTTGCAATAGTATATTTTTATTCAAATTATTTTTTTAGATTTAAATTGTTTATTTTTAAAAAGTTATTTATTGACAGAGTTTATTCGTTTGTTAATTATTGTTTTTTATTCACTAAATTTTTAATTAGGTTTTTGTAGTACTCGATTGCTTCTTGCTTCAAATATACATAATTTTATATACATAAGTATGGTTTTTAATTTGTATTTTATATTGAATAAAGTTAAGTTTCAGTATAAATCGAATCAGGTTTCTTTTATTTCTTTTTTGTTAAATGTGATATTTAAGTAAATAATTATTAAATGTAATAAAATTAATTTTAAATCCATGAAACAGCAAAATATTTATTTACAAAATATTGTTATGCAGAGTCAACACACAACTTTTCCACTTTTCTCATTTTTCTTTTTATCGACTGGCTCTTCAATAGATCCTGCTTTCTATGACTTAAAGCGTAACGTCATTTTTCAGAAATTAGGCCTACTATTATGAAAGTATCGTCATTAGTCGAGAATAAACTCCGATGCTCTTTTTTACTACTACATAAAGGGAAAACGCTCCTGCTTTTCTAGAATTACTCGACTTACACTATATCATTACTTTATATGTTGAATATCAACAAATGAGTTACCAAATATCATCTTTGATCCCATACGAACACATTTAGAATTTTATTGTGCTTGCATTTTAAATGGTTCATTCCTTCCGCCATCCGATACCAACGAATATAAGGTAAAACAAATTTTCGCATTTTTTTTTTTATTTCTGGCTTGACTTACTCTTTCTTTAACCTTACGGTAACAGCTAACAAAAGATGGCGCTATCTTCCACTTTCCTTTGATATTGTTTTCGCCTTTCTATTCTCCTAGTAATTTATAAGAACGAAATTTGAAATTCCACCTTACGAGTAAATTTGATTGCATTCTGTTTGTAGAGTTGCTTTTTGCATTTTATCTGAAACATGAAGTGAAGCGTAGCAGACAACCAGTGTGACCAAATAACAGAGGCTGGTGTAGAAATGGGTTAGCACATTAAATAAATGATTTAATTTTCACGTTTACAGACGAAAATTTTATTTTAAATTGGAGTGTAGTTGATTACATACCGACCAACCGTAATGTGTGACCGGACGTAAAATCGTACATAGAGGAAATAAACCTCATTATTCGGAAATAAACTGTTTACAACGATATATTTTTTTATCAATAATGGATATTTTGTATGTCTGTCTGAACCTAAGATTATACTATTTCAGACTTTGCGAGAGTGCAACACATATGACAACAAATAGTTACCTTAGTTAGGTCGGTTATACAACGACTACCCTTTCACGTCGCCTTACCATGAATAATACAGAATCTAGGGCAATATTACAACATTTACTATTAAAACATAACTGCCCCCTCCCTTGGATTTAGAGAAATTTTTGTAGAAACACACAATATATAACGAAACCAACGCTAAGAAGTAAAAATACTTTAAACTATATATATTAAAACAGTAAAACCTGCCCTTAATCAAACCACACACCAATCAAGCAAAAACACTCAAATGCCTGTTGTAATATTCCGCCTCCTACTTGACCCAACCCTAATCACAGAACTTGGTACCCCTCTCTCATACACTGTGCACTCACAGCTCGCACGCATTCACCTCGGCAACTATATTATAAACTCCCAGTTCTCCTCGCAATAATATTCACCCATACTTTTTGACTATGTATTCTTTGAAAGACGAAAAGCAAAACCGTGGCCAACTTCGAACTACACATGCAACTTATATTAATGCTTTCGGTCTACACACTAAAACGATCATCAAAAGGTCTAATACCACAGAAGCTCTCTCTTGTCTTTAACAACGTGTATTTAAATATGTGTGTATATATTGTGTGTTACTGAGCTAACATTATATATATATATATATATATATATATATATATATATATATATAGAGAGAGAGAGAGAGAGAGAGAGATATTCACTATATTCTTTGTTGCGAAAATGACCCCATGCATTACTTTTTCCATTTTGGCGGGAAGGAATTAGATTCTGCATGCTATTACTTCATATTGTAAGGATAATGTAATAACTATTCTGTATTCCTGAGTCGATCATCCCATATATTACCTCCCCATTTGGAAGCACAGTGTTGTGTATGTTCATTCAGCATGATACTATTTTCCATAACGTAGCTTTCTTTTATGCTCTTTAGTCATGATGCAATTCTCACAGCATTAACACTTCTTATTGGGGGCTAGTGGTGTAGTATATATTCTGTTCTTTTATGACACTGTGATCCCAGGCATTTTGTCCTCTATTTGGCCATGAATATATGATACCAATTGAAAACATACCTAGGAAGTGCGACAGTAGAAACGAATTCATAGACACAAGAGGAATAATATGTATGCATGTATCTAATATATGCAATGTTATATATATATTAATCCATTTGTAACAAAACTACAAAAGGAAGAAGCAACCAGAATCTAACGCCAGGACATTTGGATGGAATTTGTGATTAAAACGTGTAAACTACAAGAAACAGAGAAAGTAAATCTTGATACAAGAGAAGGTGTTGAACTGCTTAACCTTAAACAGATTAGAGCATACGGAAACAAATTACGCTTATAAATATAGAAGTTTTGCAAGATATATTACTAAATAAAGGCAAATAACCAAAAAGATTGGAAAATAGCTGAGACGATCAAGAAAATTCTTACAAAATTACAGTAATTTTTAAAACTTTTAGATTAACTAATGTAAGGTAATTACTGACTGGTATTAAGCTTATATGCAATGATCGCGAATTCTGGTGAATGTGTGATTCTAAATCAATATAACTTTCTCTAGAGTCCATTGACTTCATACAGACTTACCCATTAATATATTTGCATCCTTGTCATGTGTCATGCTTTGCTCCCGTCACACAATAGGAGGTTTTTATGTACAGAAAAATCAGTTGTCCAATAAAGAGCACTTATCCAATAAAGAGTGCATCTTATGCGTATTCATAATATGCACGCGATGCCAAAAGAGATTGAACAATGCAGAGCGAAGGATCTGACTTACAGCAAGTCTTGATTAAATTGTGCATGCATACATCTGTTTACATGAGGCAAATGATCGAACATCAGTTTGTCAGTTAGTGACAACGAGATACTCGCCATGCCCCAACGATCACGTTTGGTCGGCACGAAAAGTGTATTTCTTATCAGCATTGACTTTTACAATCTGTATCTTTCAATTATCAGGGGCCATTCAAAAGTGTTATATCTAAATGATAAAATATATAAGCGCATACAGAATATGTTAACCGCATACCCCGGAAATAAATTGATATAGCAATTTATTTCCGGAGTATACTGTAAACATATGCCGCGGTCCATGAATTAACAGAAAATACTATATATATATATATATATATATATATATAGATATATATATATATATATATATATATATATACGTGGAGGCTACCTGGCGTTGCCCAATCGTAAAATACGCATAATATTATAGTTTAATTAATGCAGGTATTAACCGTAACGTAAAGTGCTTTTTCAAAAAATTAAATAAAAAATAGAAAGAAACTGAGACATGTGCATGCAAGTATTATATTTTTTCGAAGCAGTTCACTTCTTGTAAGTAAAAGAATACTTGAGCTGAGATATAAAACAAAATCTAAAGACAGTGAGTCCAGTATGATAACCAGTAAGCCAGCCTGACACGATCTGTAAAAAATATTTTCAAACCTTCTTATTCCCAACATAAGTAATTTGTCATGTGAACAATTCACGCATGCGCCTTCGTGAAACAGTTTACAAACAGATAAAAATCCGATGAACCCCACGTACCAATTTTTTTCAATTTTCACTCTTAGCAACCCTTTTTCACTCTCAGCAACCCTTAGCAACTCTTTTTCACTCTCAGCAACCCTTAGCAACCCTTTTTCCGGATGAAAACTGATTAAAACGTTTTCTACGCGTCTGAATATACTATATACCAAATTTCAAGCCTGTAGATCAAAAGTTTATTGAGTATATAGGTTGAAAAATGTGCCCACACGCATTCTCACTTTTATAGATATATAATTATGCATATAGATGTGTGTGTCCGTGTGTATGTTAGCTAAGTAAGTAACACACACAGTATGCATATATATGTAACGCTTTATTAATCTTTGAACCTACACAATACCAAAAGAATTCCTAAATATTTTATCTAAATTCCACATTTTAATCAATTCAATCATCAAAACAAGAAAGCAGACACCAAATTACTATATGTAAAAATTACTAAACTAGAAAAAGGAAACAAACTTATTCAGCTATATAAGCACAGAAGCTATGAAAACGACATTATAAAAAACAGCAATCCAATTTATTAACTCTGAATCTAAAATTTAAAAAATGTTTTAATAAACTCTGCAACCATCCAAATATTATTACAAAGCGAACACAACAAACATATTTGTAATACTTAATAAATCTTACAATCACAGTAAACATCAAAAAATTCTTGATGACCATACAAAATTCAAAATAATTGATAACAACGTTTCTGAATTTTGGGGGATGAGGATTAGTTATTCGTATAATTTGGATTCATCGGACTAATGTACTCATCGAGTGTGATTTTTACAATATTTCCGTCGATGTAACATCCGAATTTTTTTTTAGGTATATCTTGTCGAACTCGGGAATATTTTTGTTGAACTCGAGAATTTGAACAGAATTTCGAACGGAACCCTTTATTTACTTCACGGGGTAGGATGAACTCATTCCATCAGCCATGGCTGGTCCTAAGTAATTCGCAATTGTATGTTTCGGTCGCCCACACTGAAGATTGAACCAAGAAAATGTCAGTTTTTTTTTTACATTTTTTAATAATTAAGAATGATATTTTTTCTGAAGGTTAAAGGTTCAATCCTCAGTGTGAGCGACCGAAAAATACAATTGATAATAATTTTGCTAATATATTAACGACACAAGTCCAAAGACCTATCACTGCTAACCATGCACAAATAAGTAATTACCAACTATCCATAATAATTATGGATTCTAAACCTGATTATTTATACGGAACAGTTGAAATATATAAACCGAATTTATCTCTCAGACCTTAACATTCCAATATATTCCTTAACTATAATAATAATGAAGTAAATAACTACATTATTTTTACAACTCTCCCATCCCACCGCATCACTATTCATCTCTGTAAACTTAATATCAATTTCCACGCACCCACAAAAGCATAATTGCGCCTCCTCTGATTTAAGACAAATATTCGTAAATAACACTAACATAATATATTCTGAAACAAATTTTAAAATACCTTATATTATAATAGAAAAAATGCGAGCATGAGTAGTAATATGGTTAAGCTTAAACATGGACAAGTAAAGGACTAGTTGTTAAAACTGGAACAGAAAAGGACAAGATATTCTAGTAAAAAATATAATGAATTTTTAACTTCAAATATTGCAGCATTAAGAATTGATTATATAATGTTAAATTGGATTAAAAAAAATTCTTAATACTGCAAACTGTCTCTTAACCATATATTAAAAAACTGCCTCTTAACTATATATCCCAAAACTGCAACTTAACCATATATTAAAAAACTGCCTCTAAAACATATATTCAAAACTGACACTTATCCATATATTCGAAAAGTGCAACTTAACCATCTTTTCGAAAACTACCACTTAACCATATATTAAAAAAAAACTGTCACTTAAAAATATATTCAAAACTGTCACTTTACCATAAATCAAAAACCTGCCTCTAAACCATGTATTCATGACTAAAACTGCTACTTAACCATGTATTAAAACTGACTCTTAATCATATATACAAAAACTGCCACTTAAGCATATGTGGGGGCAGCCCCACATATAAAACCTTGGTCAATGTAGGGGCAATCCTTCATTCCAATTGTCACTATCCAACTGCCCTACTCCCCAGGGAGTTGGTTCCCATTTCCCTTTCACTCCTCACATTAAAAATCGGCCTTGTGCCTAATTTGCTCGGTGGGGAAGCAAATAAATACCCTTTTCTTGGCCTTTTGGCCAAGATCAAAGTTTAGTATCTGTTCTTACTACATACTGTACTTATGTTTTTACTTTGTGACATAAAGTGGGGGATCAATTTTCTGTATTAATTTAATGTAAAATGATCACCCACTTCACAAACAGTCAGTCTCAAAGCCATTCAAGTCATTCGCCAGATCATTCATGCTGTTTTTTAAGGATTCCAGTTATTTTTTAAGCATTCAAGTCATTCTTAAGGTCATTCAAGTCATCCTTAATTTCATTAAAGCCATTCTAAGTCATTTACTTTTTATTTATTTAAGTCATTTCAGCCCATTTTTCGGTCATTTTAGTTTATCTTTAAGAATTTTATGTCAATACTGCATTGACGCATTCATTCATTACACGAGAGCACGCGACTAATGGCTATCGGTCTTGTTCATAAAGGAGCCACTAAAGTTGTATGAGAAGAACGTGTTCGTAGCATGCGGTTAAACATGGTATGAATGCGTCTATTTAGTTTCTGAAACTAGCGGTATTCATAGGACTGGTTGATTCCTCTTAGTTCTCTAATAGAGGTGATTTGTACCCCACAACATATATATGTATATATATGTATATATATGTATATGTAGATATATGTATATATGTATGTATATATGTATATATGTATGTTTATATATATATGTACATATGTTTGTATATATATGTATATATGGTTTGAGTTGTCCCCCTTTGTAAATTGGCTGTTTGGAGGAATGGAAAACAAGATGGCTCTGTGTGGTTTGAGTTGTCCCCCTTTGCGAATTGGCTGTTTGGAGAAATGGATGACTCTGGTTGATAGTCAATTTGCATAAGTGGAGAAATGGACAGCATATAAACGGTACTTTTTTTAAGCAGGGTGAAGAGCTCAGAGAGTGAAACGACGGTTGGAAGAAGTGACGGCGAATTCTTTTTGTGACGGCGAATTCTTTTTGTGACGGTGAATTATTTTTGGACGTTGAAGAGCTCGACCTTTGGGAAGGAACAGCTGTGACTTATATATTTTTTTAATTACTTTTTTTCTACTTCACTACGAGCGGGAACTATGGAAGCAAAGAGGATCAGCAGTGAAATGCTTAAGACGTTCTCTTGAGAGGGAGATGTTATAACCTGGCTGACCAAGGTTAAACTTGTCGCTAAGTTGCGGGACATCGCGGATGTAGCCAGCTTGATACCGCTGTATCTTGATGGTGATGCTATGGCTCTATATCTGGAGATGCGGGAGGAGGATCGACTGTCTGTTGACGCCATTGAGGAAAAGTTGAAGGAAGCATTTACCGAAGGACCGTTTGTGGCATATGGCAAACTAAGCCGTATGGTGTGGACCGGAGAGCCTGTCGATGTTTACGCCAACAATATCAGGAGGTTGACGGGACTAGCAGGATTCAATGGAGGAGGTCGTCGACAGATGGTTAAGATGCCCTTTATCAATGGCTTCCCGGATCATATTTCTATAGCTCTGCAGCAACTGCCCGGTGTAAATACTATGGAGGTGGCGGAGTTGATTACACAGGCTAGGATGCTAGCCAGGAAAAAAGAGAGTGAGCAGGGAATCGTAGCTGTCGCTCAACGAAGCAAACTGCAGCAGGAAATTGTGAAGGACGAAAAGCAGAGAGGACTGTGGCAGAGACCCAGGTTCTCTGGCAGATGCTACCGATGACAAGCCCCCCATATGGCGAGGGAGTGCAGGGAGCCAAAACCAGAAGTCACGTGTTACTGCTGATGTGGCCGAACAGGGGGAAGCCACTACGCCGGTGGCTACTCCACTTATTCGATGAAGGCGCTTCAGGGTATGTCACCACAAGTAGAGGTGACCCTAAATGGACGAAGTGCAAAAGTCCTTGTCGACACGGGCTGTACTTCAACAATTGTCACCAAAGACATGGTTGACACATGCAATGGAACCAGCAGTATTACGGCAGTTGACGGCAGAGAGGTGAAGTGCAATGGCACAAGTATCGTTCGGTTGATGGTACGTTGGATGTCACTAACAATCCAGGCGATTGTTAACAAAATTGTCACGGGTGTCGATGTGGTGCTATGGATGGACGCAATTGCTCGACTAGGAGGCGTTACGGTATATAGGAACTCCGTGAGATTTGGAGGACATCAAGGGGCTGCAGGTGTGCAATTCGAAAAAGGTGTCACAGGAACGGCCGGGTTAGACAAAAGTTGCACGATAGGGGACCAAGATTTCTCTGCACACTTTGATGGTGAGAAATGGACAGTCAAGTGGGCATGGAAGGGAGACCCTCCCATACTGAACAACAGAGTGGAGTGCTTCGAGCATACGTTGCGATGAGGCACAAGAGTTGAATTTGAGAAGGAGGTGGACTGATGGATCTCAGAGGGGATTTTAAGACCATGGACGGAGAAGGTGGAAGGTGTGCTGCCGTTAATGGCGGTTGTTCAGCCCACAAAACAAAAAGTTCGGCCAGTACTGGACTTCATGGAGCTGAACGTACACGTTGCGTGTCACACGGGAGGCGATGTGATGGACGTGTGCGGAGAGACTATGCGAGAGTGGAGGCAGATTCAGAAGGCTGCGACGATTGTGGATTTAAAATCTGCATACCTACAGATCCACATTTCACAGGAATTCTGGAAATACCAGCTGGTCAGATACAAGGGCCGAACGTACTGCCTGACTAGGTTGGGGTTTTGCCTGAATTCTGCACCAAAAATCATGGCAGCGATCCTCAAAACGGTGCTAAGCAAGGAGGACGCAGTCAGAAGAGCCACCACATTGATGATATTTTGGTGGATGAGACGGTAACAACTGCGGAGGACGTAGTAAAACACCTCAACAGCTTTGGGCTAATTGCAAAACCCGGAATCGTTTGAGGGAGGAGCTGTGTAAGGGCTCCAACTAAGAAAGGACTAGATAGGATGGTTAGTGTTCCGGAGGGGAAATGAGATCCCGGAGGTGTCGGAAAAATTGAGCAGGCGAGAACTCTTCTAAATAGCGGAAGACTGGTGGGCCATTACCCTATTGCAGGATGGCTACGGGCTGCATGTAGTTATATCAAAAGGCGAGCTAGTGGAGCGAAGTGGGAGGATGGAGTTGATAAAGAGACTGTGGACATTATGAGAGAGATTATTGAAGAGGTGAAAAGGGAGGATCCAGTGAGAGGTGTTTGGCATGTACCCAACAGTGCAGAAGGTGTTGTGTGGTGTGATGCAAGCTGTATAACAGTGGGGGGTCACCTTGGAGATAGGTGGTGTTACTGCAGAAGATGCTGCTTGGTTGCAGAAGAAGGACGACGTGGCTCACATAAATGTGGCGGAACTGGATGCGGTTATGAAGGGCATCAACTTAGCATTGAAATGGGGGCTACAGAATGTTGAGGTGAGGACCGACTCAGCCACTGTGTTCTCTTGGATCCAGTCCGAAGCTACAAAATAAAGGAGGGTGAAGACGAAAGGCGCTGCCGAGATGCTAGTAAAGCGTCGATTGATGATGTTAAGGGAGCTGATTAGGGAATTTGGTCTTCAACTTAGGGTCACTATCGTTCCTTCAGCGAAGAACAGAGCAGATGTGATGACGAGGGTGCGGAAGACCTGGCTAAAGGCGCCGAATGAGGCGGCTGTTGCAATATGTTGTTTGAATGAAGACACTCTGAAGGATTTGCATGACACGCACGATTTTGGAGTGGATAGAACCTTGTTCTTGGCCAGGAAGGTGGACCCCAGAATCAAAAAGGAGGCCGTTAGGACAGTGGTTGAGAGATGCAGCCGGTGTCAATCAATCGACCCTGCGCCGAGTAGACACGAAGCTGGTGAGGTTCAGGTGGCTGAGAACTGGAGCAGGTTGGCGATAGACGTAACGCACTATCGACAGAGGCCGTATCTGTCAATGGTCGACTGTGGACCAGGAAGAGTAGCCATTTGGAGGGAAATCAAGGCGGAAAATGCAGGTGAAATTGCAAAGGTCTTGGAAGAGGTGTTTTTGGAGCGGGGTCCAGTGACGGAAGTGCTAATGGACAATGGCACTGCCTTTCGCTAAGCTGCCATGGAGAATGTGTTGGATAAGTGGGGAGTGCGGCGCTATTTCAGGGCTGCATATAGACCAGACGGAAACGGAATTGTGTAGCGGCATCACAGGACCATTAAGGCTATAGCTGAAAGGGGCCAGATTTCGCCGCCAGAATCTGTCTTCTGGTATAATATGGCTCCAAAGTCAGGGCAAAAATTGGAGTCAGTGCCGCAGAGGGCAGTCTTCAAGTACGAGTGGCGGCATCCCCGAACTGCACAGGTACTCGCGGAGGAAGGCGAGAAGCGAGCGACTGTGCGAGTGGGAGAGGAAGTGTGGATCAAACCGGCTGATGCTCGCTGTACCACACGCTGGGCGAGGGGCATTTGACAAGTGTCCAGTCCCCGAACAATGTATCTATCGACGGCATCCCTCGACACATCCTTGATGTACGGCCGGTAGTGGTGTCATCAGAAGAAGACAGCGACGTCGAGCCAAGTAGCGACGTTCACGAAGAGGCTCCGCGGAGATCGCAGCGAGAGAGACGGCCGCCATGTTGGTCGAGCGACTACGTGATGGGTTGACATGTGATGATCGTGTAGATCAAAGGGGCGTGTGGTTTGAGTTGTCCCCCTTTGTAAATTGGCTGTTTGGAGAAATGGAAAACTAGATGGCTCTGTGTGGTTTGAGTTGTCTCCCTTTGCAAATTGGCTGTTTGGAGAAATGGAAAACTAGATGGCTCTGGTTGATAGTCAATTTGCATAAGTGGAGAAATGGGCAGCATATAAACGGTACTTTTTTTTTAAAGCAGGAGTGAAGAGCGCAGAGAGTGAAACGACGGTTGGAAGAAGTGACGGCGAATTCTTTTTGTGACGGTGAATTATTTTTGGACGTTGAAGAGCTCGACCTTTGGGAAGGAACAGCTTTGTCTTATATATTTTTTTTTAATTTCTTTTTTTTCTACTTCACTACAGTATATATATAAATATGTATATATGCATTTATATGTGTATATATATGTATATATATGCATATATATGTATATACACATATATATACATATATATATACACATATATATGCACATATATATGTGTGTGTGCGTGTATTTAATATTTCAAGTTTATATTATTCAGTAGAAAAACAGCCAATGAATTGAACGAGGTTTATACAAAAGTTCTCACCACCGCAGTAGAACAAACATACTTTTTATTCATTTTTACATAATCCTTTAGATACTGTTACACATTTATGAGCATGTTTCAGCCAAGTAGTTATAAATAACTATAGAATTTGTGATGCGGTTGGTATGTTGGTTGGTTGTTTTTGTTTTACGGCATATCAACCCTTTTCATGTTACTAAATGCCGAATTCAGTGATTTTGAAGAAAAAGTTTTAATAGAGTATATTTGTTTTTTTTTTTCAACCCAGTTTCTATTTAACCCATAGTTGGGACCCTAACAGGTACTACCACTCCGGGTAAGAGTGGACCTAGGAACAATGGTAATTAAGGGGTGGCTCCACACTCTCCAAAGTCTACAAGCTGGGGCCTCACCATCGGATATAGTTTAAGGTCATATCCAGGACCTTGTCAGGCGGTGTTGCGTTTCTGTAAAGCAACACCGCCTGGCGAAGTCTTTAGTTATTTATGAGTAGTTGATTGAAACATATTCCTAACTGTGTAGCACTAATTAAATATTTTTGTAAAAATTATATATATATATATATATATATATATATATACAATTTGACTATTTACTGTCTAGAATACTATTTCCATGCACGTGGATGATTTTATGCCGTTTCTTTTCATTTTTTATTTTTATTTTCTTCTCCTTTTTCAATCTCTACTGAAGAAAGCAGGAGCGTATGATATATTGAATAAAAATATAAAACTACAAATACATATGTGTAATGCTAAACATATCTATATATTATAATAACGAACTTCTGTTTGATTGGACACAACTCAATCATAGGAAGGAAATGGAAAATATGCAGCAAACGTTCTTCAACAGGATTGGACATCATCTTCCCGATCAGTGCAGATGTATGGACGTTATATCCGCAGGCCCAGTAATAAAAGTCAATTTCTTAATTTGCATTATAACACATCCTAAACATACGGACAAAATGATAAGGCCTCTCCACAATTACAAATTATGACACCAGACAACGCATAGACCATACAACACACCTCACAGATATGAGAAAAATACACCATTGTTTCCATGGAATTATTCAGAGTACTCGTCACATATTGTTGACTAGTCGGGGTACATATTGAGACAACATATAAGGAGATAGATAGAGGGGAGATACTTCACTTATGATGACGGGAGGATGTGACAGACAATTATTACAACATATAACGGGGGATGATAATGTCATTTATTGTTATGGTGTTAAATAGTAGTAAACGAAAAGAACACAGGATTTTTAGGAACGAAACATGCATTCACATATATTACAGGCAAATGAATTGAATAATACCATTCCTCAACGGTTGGGCGTGTGCGCCTGACCTGCTTGGTCGCGTGCCAATCTCAGACTGCCGGGCGCCGGTACTCCATACCGGAAGTGACGTTACCAGAGGAAGTGACGTCATGAGATAGTCCATTAATCCCCCCTCCCAAGCTTTTTGTTCGTAAAAGCTGTCAGTACCTCTTCCTTTTAGGGTTTACCATCAATAGCTGGGTAACCTTTCTCTTACGGAACGCCCGCCTTAGTTCAGATATTGATTGAGGAGGTTCAAGACCAAAAGTTTCGAAGACAGTATCCATCGGCTCATCTTCCAATGGTTGACTGTCGCTGGTTTAAACTGATCGACATCTTCTTAGTTGTTTCTGGTGACGTTTGTGGGTATATGTTGGTCCTTGGATGATATATACCATGTCACCGTCTCTCTTAGTAATTGTACCCACCTCCCAGAATGATGTGTTGTTTTTTTTAACTTTTGAAAAACACTCTTTCACCTGATATGAAACGTTTACTGGGTACATAAGTAGCCACTAGTGGCCTTAACTGTTTGGGTAAGAGCTTGTCTAAAACGGATTTCATTTTCCACGAAAACATTGTCGTCGCTTTTCTTTTTGCAGGTTCAAGCACTTCCATCTTCTATTAAAGGCGTAGAATTCGGGCTAAACAATTCGGATAAAAGTTTGACCGCTTCAGAGAATTCCAATTCATTCATCTTCCTGGGAAGAATATAATCCACGAACTTGCTATGTTCTGTGGTTCCTAATTTCCTCAAAAGTAGACGAACTCTCTTAGAATTGCTCCACTCTTGACAATCCACGGTGAATAGGTCCTCATATCTCCGATAGAAAGCGTCAAACGTCCCATCCACATCCGCTTGGTAGTTGAACGTTTCTATAGCGTTCCATATTGTACTTTGGGAAAAAGAAAAACTGTCGTCCCTGTGTTCCGTTCTATCGAATATTTTTAACAATAGCTCTTCTTGTCTCTGTTGTTGAAGTAGAATTCTCTCCTCCAACGCTTGTTGCCTTTCTTGAAATTGTGACTGGAGCTGTTTATCACGTTTTTTATAATTTTTCTCAGCTTTCTACTGCTGGTTCATCTGAGCCTAGATTGGCTGTATTAATACTGCTTTAACGTTCTCCATCTTTTAATGGTGTTTTTTCCAAACGCATGAGAAAAAAATTATTTCCGTTTTTGACGGAGAAAAGAGATAAAATAATAAAAAATCGAAAATGTCCTATCCTTGAGTATGTGCGTATGAAGAGAAATATATCCCTTTCTTCTTGGTAAAAATCTTAGAGATAACCCAATATGATGGTGGACAAACAAAATTTTACTTGCGAAACAAAAATAAAAAAAATACTGTGATACAATACAGTTGCGAAAGAATAGAAATAATTGCGGAATTGTCTAGAAGTTAACCAAAATGGCTGTTTTTATGTGTGTGTGTGTGGGGGGGTCCCACGCGGAAGAAAAATGTTTTTTACTTAAGAACCGACAGTTAAAAATAGAATATTTCAGAAAATTCAACTCAATGAAAAAGTATCTTTCCAAGTAAAACGAAATGGAGACAAAAAAACAGTTCTCTCCCGTTAAAATATTTCATAAATTAGCAACATAATACAGGCAAAAAAACTACTTTTCACTTCATTTGAAATATGTTAAAATTTGCATACGAATAAACAGTCGACGAGTTACACTAAAATTGTCCCCGCGGTGAAATCGGGTCAACATTTTTCTCTTTTGTTCTTTCTCTTCTTTCAAATGTTATGCAATAGGTCTTATTATAAAGATGACGTATATTCTTGTATTGTTGTTGTTCATCTTAGGAGAGACTTAATGAGAGATTAGAGACTTAGGAGTATTCATGTGTTGGGTGTTCATATGTCTTAAGATGTTCCTGTTTGTGGTACATGTTAATACAAGAGAGCCGACAGCTTGTAATACACAATGAGAGGAGATTTGATATATAGATAGATAGACCGAGAGATTGACATTTATACTTTGGACAGTTCTGTATGGACGGGAATGTTTCTATAACAATGACATATTGATACATATATTTCTTACCTATTTTTGAGATGATGATTTTCACAAAGTTCTTATATATAATATAAATGGACAATACCTTTTCTGTTCAATCACAACACGAAGACGCAGATACACAAAGATGATGATGTCCTTTATTTCGTGACCGGTCCATGATTTCGCTTGAGGAATTCAAAGTTTTTTTTACATAGCTTTTTCTTCTCTAACCTTTCGCTTCCAAGGTGTGGCGTCAGCAGCCGTCTCTGACCTCTCTCTCTCTCTCTCTCTCGCTCTCTCTCTCGGCTCCCTATTCCCGACTCTTCTCCTCTTCTCCCAGACTGCATCTAAAACTCTACCTATATTGAGAACTCGTCCCATCATCGCATTATTAGACATATGCTCATAAAGCACGTTGGATGATATGCGTCACGTTGCCAAACTTGACATGACCCCGAATTCAGTAACCTATTTTTCAAATAACCTCTTTACAAAATATGTTTATAATTTCAATTGACGATTAAATTCCTTATTTTAATTTTTACAGAAAAAAATTTCATTATTACATTCCTTTTCCAATAAACAGATATCTAACTATTTAGTGTGAGCTAAACAATTGCGATTCCACATTCCTTATTTCAATAACATTCTGTATTTATTTTAACTTATGATTGGGATTTTCAATTCCAAATCTATCTTCGCAAGTTCGAATCCTTGACTATCATATTTCATATTTACATTTAACTAATTCCCTATTTTTACTTACATGAAAAGCGTTACAAAAATGCGTTTCGTACAGTTCTTTTCAATTTTAATATAGAGACAAAAGATTACTTACAATTGTGTAGATAACTTTGCCTTGTGTTCGTTTCTGTTTTTTGTTTGTTTTTAGGCTTTTGTTTTTAGAACGTAATCGGCAGCCGACTCCTTAGCTTGTAAATCCGAAGTTATTTTGAAGTCAATTAGAATTTTGTGTTTTTTTGTTGAGTTAACCCGTGTGAAAGTCGAATCCATCATCGCCAGTTATGGGATTACATGGTAATAAACAAAAGGAACACAGGATTTTTACGAACGAAACATGTATTCACATATATTACAGGCAATGTGAGTTGAGTAATACCATTCCTTAAAAGTTGGACATCTGCGCCTGACCTGCTTAGTCGCGTGCCAATATCAAACTGTCTGGCACCGGTACTCGATATCGGAAGTGACGTCACCAGAGGAAGTGACGTCCTGAGATTAATCCCATGGGGGGCGTCTCCAACATTCATATGCTTTTTAAATCATGACGAATGTGATGATAATACTTTTATCATATTATAATACGGAGCTGAGATATTTATGCAACAGTTCTTGTTATCATAGATAAAGGGGAGATACTTCACTTATGATGAAAGGAGGATTTCACAGACAATGCTTGAAGGGGTTATACAAAGTTCGTTTAAGATAATGATAGACAAATCGCATTTACCTTTTAGTTGTAATGACGACGACGAGACAAGTTTACAAATATTAGATGATTCTTTATTCATACCAGCTGGATGATTGATGATTGTCAGGGATTTAAGCCTTTACGACTATATGGTCTCCTATTCTCCACTCTTGTCTCTAAGTGGTATCAGCTCCCAGTGTGACCGACTCGAGCTCTCTCCGTCTTTGTCTCTCATCGTCCGATTCTCTAACTTTTAACCCTGTCACACTATATTGAGGATCTCCTTTCCTAATGAAATCATAGGCCTGCTTCGCCATATGAAATTGATTCACGTAGATCTTACCTATGTATGTCCAAACACACTTTTAACAAACAAACAATTCCTAATTTTAATTGTTCAATATCTAGCTTATTTTTAATCATTATTTCTAAAACTCGTAGTGTTCATTCTTTTAACCGACATATTTAATACCCAACCCAGATATTTCTAAAAGAACGAACAATCGAATGCATTCATAAATAAAATATCTCTGAGATGAATAATATTTGGTTATTTGTAAGAACAATGACAATCGTTCTGGATTTCTAGGATTTTAATATCTATTATCTTTTTGAACTTTCTTACTGGGTTCGATTCTAGCCTTTTCCTAATATCAATTTCAGACTGATCTAGTTTTGCTTTTTTATTTACATTTTTTTCATTACAACATTCCAAACCATGAACACTAGTCTACGATAAAATTGTCACCGTAGAAAAGACGACATAATTCCAATTCCGTTTGATGGAAACTGGTTTTATTTTTTGTTGAAGACCGTTTACTAATTGGCCAGTTGTGTAAAAATACCTATAGCGATAGGGGCCTTCTATCATGTCAGATAGTGACACAATGTTAAACGAGCGAGATCGGTGGTGAGCTGCTGTACAACTCATGCTCTCTACAGATTTATGTTATGACAACAGAGCCGGTGACAGAACCCCGTGAATGCATCGCCAGATTACGACGAATAACAGAGATGTGCGCAGGGTCATGAAAATAATGTTTCAGGCCACGGTTACGGTCTTTGGTGTGTTCTCAAGAGAGGGATACATCATGCCACCTCACATCTTCAATATGGGCTTGAAAGTTAACACCAAAATGTACCTGGATATGCTGAAGAGTGTGTTGATTCACCTGGGTAATAAGGTGACCGCTGGGCGACCCTAGGTGTGGGTAGCAGGACTCGGCGCCGGCCCACAAGTCCAAAGAGACCCAGGCTTGGCTTCATAAGGAGTGCTACGACTTTGTACCCTTTTCTCACTTGCCCCCTTCTTACCTCGACTTGAACCCGGTGGACTATTTCGTTTGTTTATACATCAAGAATATCACAAACATTACCTTCCAGAACACCAAAGCCAGCTTGATCGCCGCCGGCGCCCAGTATTCACCGAAATCCCGCCAGCGCTTGTGGAAAAGATATCCGTATCGAGGCGGCGATTGAGACTGAAGGCGGCTACATTGAATAGATGTCAGCTCTAATACATAATCAAGTTACTAGAATTGATTTTTTAAATAGAATTTTTTAAATAAAGCTGTAATGTTTTTTTTTCTTTAGGGTGACAACTTTATCGTTCCACCCTTTATAAGGCATGTTAGCTTAATAAATCAATCTTCAGACACAATAACTTCCAACTTACCAAATAACTTTATGTTCAGATCAAAGACATCACTCTGAGCACTGACATTACCCCTAATTTTAGCCCACATATTAAATTCGTATCTTAGTAACACACGTATTCGAAAACTTCATACTGCAACCCTCTCATAACTTCCGTTATTATATTGACGACATTTTCTTCATTTTGGGACACGACCTTATCAACTTCAGCAATTTATATAAAAACACCAAATATTTTCATAATGCGATCAAATTCACACAAAAAAAATCTCATACAAACTCATCCAATTTTAAACAGTCAAATCTCACACAAAAATATCTAATTATCTATACACGAAACTCACAGATAAACACAAAGTTCAGTTACAACCACCCTTTATTCCTGACAGAATCAATTATTAATAGTTCGTGCATTCAACGTGCTCACAAGCTCCAAATTACGAGCACATCAGTAATACTTTGCAGCAGTTTTTTTTAATAACCTATGCCTTTTAATTATATGAAGAGGATATAAACAAACTCATTAGAATAGATAGTTTATGTTCTCGAAAGTACAAGCAAAAACACTGACAACTGCATTTTTATAGTTTCGGCCAACACATGAACAAACTCACATCAACTCTAGAAAAAATGCCGCTAACCTTAGTGACGCAGTAAAATTGTAGTTCCGCAGCTAAGAACCACAAATAATTAAATTTACATAATTATATAACAATGTTTTATAAAAATAAAAGTAATAATGACAGCATCTACACATTGCAATCCATTCCCTGCTTATTTTTTTTGCTCATCTTCCAAATAAGAATATCTGACTGTCCAATCTCTATCATACTTATGCACTGCACCGGGGGGGGGGATCACATTTACAGTTTTGTTTTGTCATTTCTTTTTTGTTTGTTCATTGTTTTTTTTTCTATCGATTCCCGTCAAAGAACATAAGTACATTTTAAATATTAAATAAATACATTAAAAATTACCGAATCAACAACATTTTTATGTTTCTAAACTCCACCGAGCATAAGAATATTGAAATAAAGTATCGAGCAACGTTTTCCATCACTACGTACACAACATATTAAATAAAAATACATTTAAATCCGTCAGGGATTTATCTGCGAAAATTATGAAACGATAATTAAACACAAAATGACATGGATAAAGAAAAATATAAGAATAAATAGAAAAAAAAGGATCTTGGCTCTCGGGCCAGGATCAAAGTGTAGTATCTTTCTGATGTTTCACTTAAGTAATTCGTCATTCGTCAATGTAGGGGAAACCCTTCATACCGAGACAATTACTATTTATTTGGACACTGCCAGAGCACCTGCTTTTGGGGTGGGGAGCTGGTTTTCCCTCACATTTAAAACGACCTTGTGTCACATTTTGCTTTCGTGGGGAAGCGAATAAATACCATCTGTTCTGATGCCGCACTTTTTCACTTCACTTTTTTGGTCTCGGTTAGTGGAGGATAAATCCTTCATGACTAATACATTTTTTTTTATTTTTGTTACTAACCAGAGTACACCTTTTTGGAGAGCTGGTCTCCCCCACATTAAAAAACCGACCTTGGGTTTAACTCTAACCTCGTGGGAAGGCGAGTAAACAAAAATAAAAGAGAAATATAAGAATACAATTCGTAGAAAAGCTGAAAAATATAACAAGAATCACATTACTACTACTACTACTACTACTACTGCTACTACTACTACTGATAATAATAATAACAAGAAGAAGAAGAAGAAGAAGAAGAAGAAGAAGAAGAAGAAAAAAGAAAAGAAGAGGAATATTTAAAAATAAAGCAAAACATATTTCTGTCTACACGATTTTCTTTTTCACGCTAGAAACATGTTGCGATTACCAAATTAATTTATTTGGGAAGAGGTTTTTTTTATCTTTCGATCTTCAGAACGTATAAAAGAAACACACCAGGGGAAATAACTCTACTCATGTCATAAAAAATCGATGCCGGGAGTAATAATTCCAAATAAATTTAATTAAATATATTATCAATATAATTGTTATTTGGAGTTGATGAAATAGCAATCTTAAATAGAACACTTAAAACAACTCTCTCGCTAGAAACTTAAACGTACATACAGCTATTCAGTACATTTGATTTTCCTTTATATAATAAGCAAATGAGGTGACCTCTTAATCGTATATTTTTTAAAGAATCATACTATATATAGAAATAAATAAAATAATAAACTAACGGACCTCTTGCATGTATTAATCAAATTGTGAACAAAGAAACAAATAAACAGACAGGAATACGAATTTATATATATAGATACGGAGGAAGAGAGAGTTAGAGACAGAAGTGTCAAGATGGATAGAGAGATAGGTAGTAGATAATATAAATTGATAGAGGATTACTCCCTGAGATGAATGTAAAGTGAGTAGAATATGAACTGTTATAAAGAATTTATGCCAGTTTTGACCTTGTGTCTCCTATGTGTAGTTTTTAATCATTTCAATATTGAAAGTCTCAAATTAATGCACCAGTTTTGGCACCAGTTTTGTCAGCATAATTCCATCGAAACGACAACTGCTCCTCATAAAATTATCTATTATTCGCTTGGTACTTTTTAGTTTCACTTAATGGCCCGTGCAAATTACCATGTCCAATTTTCATATTGATTATATTAAGATATATTTCTATGCCGGTCAAATTATTCTTTCAATGTTTCAAACCTCTTAACGTTTTCTTTTCTAGTTTACCCTTGGGAATAAAACATTTTATTTTTATATCTGCGATAATAAAATAATGATTAAAAAAAAAAAAGGATTTAATAGTTTAAGCCGATGGAATTTCGATTTCCCTAGCGGTGATAAAAATTTTGAGATAACCTTTCAATTCATTCCAATTTCTTACTGGACAAGGCCTGACATTCGGGGGTTAGCGTAGAGAATATCAAAGGAGATGAACAGACATCAAAAACCGATAAAGCATTCTAACAGCATCTTTCATAAATTTATTTTAACTGCGTTGTTATAAAAAAAGCATAAGTTGACTACTGAATTGATTACGAATTCTGACGATAGTTTACACACACACACACACACACATATATATATATGTGTGTGTGTGTGTGTGTGTGTCGAACTGGACATGGAAACAATTGTAACGTAAATTGAAATACACTTTTTGTTGCCACCAACACTTTATTTTGAAGTCTTGTTTTTGCTTACACAGTATATATATATATATATATATATATATATATATATATATATATATATATACGGTGACTATATAAAGATCCAATTTATTTACCATAATGAATGAAACGATATAAAATGACAAGATTATCTAATCGGTTTCCAACCTCGCTCAACAGAACTTAATCGAGTTTAGGAAATTACGATTAAAAATATTATGAAAATAAAAATATGGCGAGAAACGAAACATAAACGGATAAAAAATCAAATAGAATCCATTAAGTCCTAAGAATATTTTCTTTTTGCTTACAGAGAGATCTCACTGGGAAGTAAGTAGGATTTGTTAAGTATGTAAACAAATCGACACTAAACGTGGAGGCAGAAACACGCTTATTTATAAGGTGCTCGCAGATGGCTATACAGTACGTATTATTAAAAACATCAAATGGAAAATTTGCATATCGAACCTTTGATGGAATGAGTTGTTTAACCTCGAAGTCAAATCTTTGCGACGTCCACCTCACGTAGTGTGAGTGTAAATACATCTAAATAAATAAGAATTATTATGGTCGGGGGAAAATATATTTTCGAATAGAAGAAAAAATGGGTCTAATGGAAAAAACAAAACGTATATTCAATGCAAAATAACACTGTTGTACAGGTAGTGATATTTGTTTGGCAAATCTCTCACGTATGTTCACTAGTCAAGTTAGGCGAAAGTAAATAATACATTTGTCTACTGAAAATATGTAATATTGTAAAATTTAGAAACGTTACTTTTTATTTTAGATTCCACAACTGTTTTGCTTTCTGAGCCAAAAGGGTTCCAACGTAGATTTACGGCAAATGGAAGTGAAAAAATCCTGAATAAGTCTTACAAAAAAAAATTGAAGAGTTAGATTAATTTCTTTGAATAACCTAAACTTTAGGGCTAGTTAAATGTTATTGGGGGACGTAAAAATCCGTTTTTGTTTCATTGTCAAACAGACAAAAGGTTTCGTCAACGTAACAGATTGTTTTAAAAAAACCGACAGTAGATACTCTTCATAGTTACCTACAAAAATATTAGCTAAAAGCCGGTCCCATGGAAGAACCTATGGACACACCATCTATTTGCCTATACATGATATCAGTGAAGCTGAATTCAAATGAAATAGTGACAAATTTACTTAATTCTACAAAAAATGTTTTCGGGAAAAGGTGAACTGGGACTGCAATAATAGCGTCTGCACATATATTTAAAGTGAGGAGACTAGTAATATCAAAAGAATCCATAGTTTTTTTTTAGAGTAAGCATAGTTCCGCATCAGGTATGAAAATGTAAATGAATCTTTAATGCAAAATGAAACGTAACGTTCCAAAAACGAGTTCTAAAATAGTTGTGAGCCATTTGATTAACTCATGCTGAGAAGAGCCTATCATTGATAAAATCGGCGTTAACGGGACACCGTTCTTATGGAGTTTTGATAAACCATAGAAACGGGGATCAAATAGAACCAGTAAATATTATTTAATTTGAAATCGTAGCAGAAAGAACTCCACTTTTTAACCCGTTTTAGCAGCCGTTTTTGGAACTTTGTCTCGATAGATATGGCAGCATCGTGTGTATCTGAAGTGATATAATGGATACATTTAGATTATTCTTCCAGGATGGTGATTATTTTATTGGCGTAATCTTAGTGATCAAGTATAACATCTCCGTAGCCTTTGTCAGGCTTTGCTTTTATTGCACACTTGTGTTCACTTCGCCATTTTGATTCACAAAATGAGACTGACTTGCCAGCATATGATCATGCGACGTACTTAAGTTACCGAGTCAGAAATAGGTGAAAATCTTACTGGCAAAGAAGACTTCGAATTCAGTATGGGAAAGAATATTGAGTTTAAGTTGGGACAGCAGCGCGAAAGACATATTAAGGACGTTCTGAACAAAAGGAAGCGTTGCAAATTATTGTGATCGTTTTTTTTAAAGGTTCATGAATTAATGCTGCATATCGCGTTAATCTATTTTTGTCAACGAAGGATGAATTGTCTACACAATTATTCAATAGTTCATGGTATTTAATATTAAGTCGTTGTATATTGCAAGAAGGATTTGACAAAAAAAAATTGCAGAAATAAGGAAACTTCAATTTTCTGTTCAGAATGTATTAATAATTTAGGGTTTTTTTTAGCAAAATAAATGAGGGAAAAACTCTATTGCTTCAGCACGTGCTTAAAAATTTCTTACTAGCCTCTGAAGTTCTATTTTTACTTTTAAACTTTATTAAAGAATTGAATCTATTAATTCCTGGTCTTGCAACATTATTAATAGAAAGAAAATGTGAAATTGAACTCCCTTCCGAATCTTTAAATATTGACGTTTTCAAGTGTTTTTATAATCGGGTAGCTTTGTGTCCAATAATCCGCATATATACTTTAATAAAGACAAAAAGGAAAAGTTGTAAAGGGATGCTGATTGTTCACGTGCACCTACATATTTTTAAAAGTATTTTCTTTATCCAAGTTGTCCGTAATTTAAACTAGAACTTCATGTTTTAAAAAGATACGTTTTTCATGTCCAAAATCATTTATTTGCGATTATTTTATTTGTATTTTGGATGGCCAGTTGGAATTGTTTTGAAAAAAAACCAAAGAAAATATGTTTTTCTAGTGTAAAACAAAAGAACTACTTGATCAATTTACACATTTAAAAAAAGTATTTGGGTTTTTATTACGACCTAACCCTATTTTATCCCCTCTTAAATAAAAATACAAATGTACTTTTTTTTTGCTAATACGTTTCAACGGCCTTTACAAGATAATATAAAAGAATGACTTTTTTTTTTAAATAATTAATTAGGGGGGGTCACTTTCCTATATAAATTTAACGTAAAAATGAGACCCCACTTTTTTTTGCGACGTAGCCAGACATGAATCGTTAATATTTTTTTCAAGTTTGGTGGTGGAGGTGGGAGCAGAAAGGGAAATGAGGTGAGGATAGAGTCATACGTTTAAAACATTTTCAAAATACGTAGAAACCATTCAAATCGTGTATGTGGTTGGAGGGGTAGATTTCATTTTTTTTATTTTTTAGATTTTCTTTGAACAAGTCTTACCGTTAAATGTTACTTAATCAGTTAATTATTATTTCTTTATAAAACTAGGGTGGACCTATGCAATGCACACTCCCTCCTTTTTTTTTTCAATTTCTTTCAACGGATTACACCCATATTATCTAAAGGATTTTTCATTTTATCTAAGTGAAATAAGGTTCAAACCTTTATTATCAAAAATATTCTGCATTGTTTTCACTGGTTTCCATGCTTGTTTTCGTGCGCGCCTGCATTAAACTTTTTGCGCATTTAAACATTAATTCTGTATACTAACTTTTATACATTAATTCTGTATACGCACTATTTTATAGCTAGCTATGATATATACTGACCCAACGGGTCACGGGTAGTCTAATATATGTATATATATATATACATACACATATATATACATATAGATATAGATATAATAGTTTTATGTAGTTTGTTTGAAGTATGGTTTAGTGTGTATGTAAACGCAACGCATAGAAAGAAGTACAATGCAGATATGTAACTGCTATATTGTCGTCTATAAATTTTATGGTCGCACTTTTACTAATATATACACACTGAATAGCTGTGGTTTTAGTAATAAAAACACTTATCAAATTAGGAATGTTTTATTTATTTTACAGGGACGTATGCCAAGCGAGAGTTAGGTCGGTATTTGGGTGGTGTGTGATTGGCCAGTCGAAGTGTGTCGGCTCTTCTCTCTCTTCTGTTTCTGACTGCTTTTATTCAGGTTTTTATATTGAAAATTCCGTTGGTTGGAATTGCTGTTCAGTTATATCGACATTCTTCTAATGTTTTATGCTTTGTGCTTTTAGCAATTCCAATCCAGAGTTGAATATTTATTTCATTGTTTCATTGTCTCGATTCTTCGATCGGAATGTAGAGTTTACGTCCTCGCCAACAATCCAATTATTATTAGGTTTTACCCGGATCCGTTATTTTCCGGTATTGTCAGTATATAAGTATACAACATAACTTGAAAACAAGAACCAAAGCAAATTAAAGTAAAAAGCGTTTTCCAATTTCGACTTTTTAGTAAAATCTCGCTCTCTCTCTCTCTCTCTCTCTCTCTCTCTCTCTCTATCTATCTATCTATCTATCTCTATCTCTCTCACAAACACACACGTTTATGTTATTCAAACGTGTCTAAGATTTTTCCCGCCTCAGATAACTCGTAAGATTGACAGAGAATAATCGGTATAAAATAAGAAGGTGGCCAATTTTCACTTGGTTTACTTTTATCGAACTGGCTGCAGGGTTTTTGATGTTACCCTCAATATGCCTGTGCTTAATTACTACTGCCTAATCAATGACGAAAGAAAATATTCTGCATATTTGTGTTTTCCATCGTAAACTATATATATATATATATATATATATATATATATATATATATATATATATATATATATAATAATGATTTTTTTTATTATTTTTAGGTTTTTCTGCTTTACAACTATGACAAATGCGATGCTACTATTAATAGATAACATTGACCCAAAATGTAAACCATACACGTTTGGACATGGAATATATTTAGTTAATCAACGTCCAGAGACTGTTCAGCTACTACACACACTCACTCACACACACACACACACACACACATATCTATATATATTAAGTTATTAAAATATATATGGCAATTAAGCTACACAGAATATTCCGCGTTGCATTCTCGTGAGAATTCGTCAGGCAAAAGCCTATATTTTTATAACCTACTACGTAGCTCTACCTATGTATTAAGCACTGTTGAAGTAAATATTGAAAATTTACGCATAAAATGATATTTTCGTATATTGATTAATGTGATCAAATAACCAAAATTATGACCAAACTCACTACTTAGCTTTACTTAGCTATCAAGCATTGTCGAAGCATTGTCGAAGTAAATACTAAAGATATTTACATGAAATTTTATGTAGATGCATAAAATAATAATAATAATAATAATAATAATAATAATAATAATAATATATGTAGATAGATAAAATAATAATATATATATATGTGTGTGTAGATACATAGTAATTACCTGTCTAGTCGTAGAGATGAGCTGTGAACTAGCGAAACAGTATTGTATGTGGATGACTATAATGCTCCCTATCTTGGGTTGAGCATATTGGGAAGTGATATACAATTTGCCATTAGTGATTTAAGCGACGCTCTGTATGTAAACAAATCGAGCGGAGGCATTCGGACGATGTCAAAATATCGTTGATTCATTACCCACACAGCAGCAGCCGTATAGCGCAATGGTGAGAAGCCTGGACTCTCATTTGGGCGGTTAGGTTTCAACCCTGGCTTGAGGCAGTTGCCTGCCTAGCCGCACACTGATGAGCTGTGAAACAGCGAAACAGTACTGTATGTGGATGAATATATATATATATATATATATATATATATATATATATATATGTATATATATATATATATATATCATACTTTGTAGTAGTTTTTACATAAGCATATATAGGTTACTTGGACATGGATCAAGCTTTTTAATTTGATTTGAGCCCCAAACAATAAATGTTAAGGGGTCAAAATTGGGGGTCAAAGTTTTAAAAAAATTGACCTCTGCTGTCTCTACTAAATTACTCAGCCAATTTTAGTCTAAACATTTGAAATTTTACATAAAGTATTCAGACATAGGGTAAGCTTTTAAATCGTTTTTTGGCCGAAAAGTTGGCTTCGAAGGGGTAAAAGATCAAAAGATTTGATTTTTGCGGTCTCCAGCAAACTATTTAGCCAATTTTGAATTTAAACAGTTAAAATGTTACATACAGGGGATTCAAACACGCAGCAAGCTTTTTATTAGTTTTGGGGCGAAAATTTACCTGCCAAGAGGTCAAAGTTTAAAGAGGTTACCTTTGCACGCTCTACCAAACTCCTCCGCCAATTTTGGGTGTAAACACTTGAAATTTTAGATATAGATTACCTGGACATGAGCCAAATATTTTAATTTATTTATACATATGCACATTATGTTATGAACAGTATATAAGACACGAGCAGTGCCGGGCTGAGCTGCTAGTATGCAAAAAGTTTGTAACATTTTGTGCACGCCTAGCACCCACAGTGGAAAATAAGACATTCATTTCTATATCCATGGGCCACATGAAATTTTCATGGATTGTGCGTCTGTGCAGGAACTTCTCAGCTGTGAAATTCAGTACCGCATGACTACTTGCCTTATTGATTATATCTTGGTTGTCTTCAAATCCAATATAAACAAATTCGTGTCATAAACGGTACCATAATAATCACAGTTCATACAATTGCTCTATGTTAATACACCCATCTTTCGGTTTTCAACCATTTTCGTCTTATTGTCCCTTATCCTTGAGTGGCTCTTGGCTATGATAATTGATTACTCAGTAATTTCGATGTTTTTTTCTAAAAGTAAGGAATCGTTTTAACCTAAGGTATATTGTACTGCTTGACTGCTCATAACTTAATGTTTACGATATCTAACTAAAATTGACAAAGACAGGATAACTTTATTTAATTATACGTGATATTAAAACATGTTGGCACAATGACGGCGTAGGGCTTAACTCTTAATCGTTCAAGTTAACGATTAACAAGTTAAAAGCTTCAAATCGATCTTCAAGTGAACCTTAACAGTCTTATCATTTCCTGCAGTGTACAATTAACCTTATCAAACGGCATCAGTTCAAATCGATCGAGTTTGCCGCATTGTTCTGACGACATTCAAATGCTTAAGTGACGCAGATTTCAGTTTTCGTTGATGGCCGGCCAGTTGGCTAGAGGCAGTTATCTTTCTCATTGAAAACATAAGATGAAAGAGGAAAGATACGTCTACGATCTGTGTGATAAGACATCGTCTTATAAAGTAGATTACACTGAAGTTGACGTAAATTGGACAGAGTTAAAGGTTTTATTCGATTCGATAGGGGAATACAAGAAGAAAAAGTTGGATATTTTCAAAGAATAAAGCAATGTATAGACTAGACGATAATGATATTATTATGCCCGTCTATTATCTCTATCTTTATAAAGTTAGTGATGTTTATATGTCTATCTAGTTGTATATAAAAGATTCACTCCCAAATTAATAAAATAAGGAAGGTTGTAATATCTGGTAACATGATGATATGACTAACAAACGAACATGTACTACACTAGGAGCTCCATCAAAAGAAGAGGTACTGCCTCAGGGAATGGTCTCATGATGAATACGTATATGCTTTACTACCTCTCAGTGGATGAGGCAACGCCTTCTAACAATAGAACAGATACTACACCCCTAGCTCTAGATTTAGCATTGAAATATAGAAAGATATACATTGATAGAGGTAATAGTATGTAGTCGGCTTCAGAAAGGAAATATCAAATTTCCATTAGTAGTAGATGTAATATGGTATTTTAGGATTTAGACAGAGATTTATCAAATACTATTAATAGCATAGGAAATTAAGTAAAACCTAATAACGGGTTGTTGAGTATCAAGTGTAATTGGTGATAGTCATTGAAAAGAATAATGAATACAATTTTTTTTTCACTAGAATCGAATATTTATTATGTACTAGACAACCCGTGACCCGTTGGGTCAGTATGTTATATTAGCTATGGAATTCATGTATGAGCGTGAAACTTGTGACGTAAAAAAATAGGGTTTCTTTTGACGTAACAGAAACATTTCTATGAAAGTATATTAAAATGAAAAAGAATATAGATAGATTTCTATGAGTCGTTCTGTTTATTATAATTGATCATTTTTGAAAAAAAATTACAGTTACTGAATTATAAATGGTTGGCCATACTTATAGGTAAATATGCACTGACCAGATACCATAATTTTTATTATAGTTAAATTCAAATTTTAATATATCTGCTTTTTTCCCCATCGTTCATTTCTGTATTACGTTTAAGTTATTTTAAAACCCACTCTTCCCATGTTAAATAATAATTTCGAAATAATAACGTTAATATTTCAGCGTCACAATTGTTCTTTTTTTTTTTCGCGTTAAAATTATCGAAATAAACAATTGTTAATACAGTCTGCTTTTTTTTGCATCGTTCATTTCTGTATTACGTTTAAGTTATTTTAAACCCCTCTCTTCCTATGTTAAATAATAATTTCGAAATAACGTTAATATTTCAGTGCGCAGGTAATGCGCGCATGCGTAACCGGATGTCGTAAACCGGAAAGTGGGTTACATACATCGTTACAAGGTCTTTTGAGTTTTATAATTATATACATTTAACTGAAACCTCCGTATCAAAATTTCACATACCGTTTTCCCTGTCGCATCAGACTTTAAGTTACAGATCGCTTTAATAATTTCACTTTGTCTAAAAATAATAAAAATTACCGCACTTTTTTTACATTTTTTATAAAAAGTCTAAAGCACACACACACATATATGTATATATATATATATATATATATATATATATATATATAATTTAACAATAAATAAGTATTATTAGCTCTTTTTTATTGAGCACTATCTAACAACCTCATTGAATTCATTAGTTCATTACTTGTGAATAACAAAAACCCGAGTATATATATATATATAAATTTGAAAATTTTGAAAATTTAAAGTGTCAGGAAAATGATAAAATCATTTTCTGTTTTTTTTTTTTTTTTTTTTTTTTTTTTGATGTGGTAAATCCAATATTTCGCTAAAAATAGCCTCATCAGGGTAGTTAGTCAGACCGTAATTTTTTTTTCTTCATTTTGCTGTTGTAGAGGAAGTAAGTCCTGGAGAAGAAATTTAAAAGTACGAGCTGTACATTTTTGACGTGTGCGTTCGCCCCAGTTTCGAGCAGGGATATGAAATAAGAAAATAGTTGCACACTATTTGAAGACACTTGTTTTGAATAGAAATTTGAATATTTTGAAAATTTTAAGTGTCAGGAAAATGATAAAATCATTTTTATGTCCTTTTTATGCTGTAAGTTCAATATTTCGCTAAAAAAAGCCGCATCAGTGTATTTAGTCAGTCCCTAGTTTTCAAATTTCTATTCAAAATAAGTGTCTTCAAATAGTGTTCAACTATTTTCCTATTTCATATATATATATATATATATATATATATATATATATATATGCTTAACAGAATAAAAGATTTAGAATTTCTTTTCTTCATATAGAAGATATTATAACTGTAAATAAAATGGTATTAAAGCTATTAATATTGCTAGGACAACAGTATATTCTTTCCATTGTTTTGACTCTCCAGTGTGTATCCGTTGATATCTTATATGCTTTTATATAGAGTGATATGGTTCTCCGTGTCTGTGTCTGTGTCGAATATATACTCGAGAGTCAAAACAATGAAAAGAGTATTCGGTTGTCATAGCCCTAGTTATTAATGTAAAGATTCGTGTTCATGGTCTTTGCTCAATATATTTAGTTTCAATCATTTACTTTTAACCGGTTATTATCAATTTTAGAACACAGATTCTAGGCGTAAGGTATACTTGGGCTATATTTAGTTTGATGTATTTATTTTTTTTTTTTGCAACGGAGCAAAGAAAGGGTGGAATCTTTTTTAAAGAAATTAAATAACCTAGATTTCTGTGAACGTTTAATAATAGATATTAATCATTATTAGCGGCCCTGCTGTTTTAACATTGTCGGAAACAACGACTGTCCAAACTTGTAGAGCCATGGTAATCTCGGAAAGACAAGTAAATACCATAGTTTTCCGGTGTTTTCTATCTTGATTCGGGAGTGAATCTCCACTAGTGATTTAAACGCGTCCCCTGATACCAACTTGGAAATTTCTCTGTATTACATATGAGACATCAATTAATTAATATTCTCCAACTTTCAGGGTTTTTTTGGGGTATCTTAATATATTTTAGGGGACGCACCTTAAGAAATTGTAATATTTTAGATTTGTGTTCAATTTGATTAAATGATATCAGACACCAATTGAGCAATGTACACTGAATTTCAATTCCTGAACGTCATTTGAAATTAATCTTTAATTTGATATCTTTTCCGAAATCAAAATAAAATAATGGGTATCCTCATGAAAAACACGAGTCGACATCTTCAGGATGTCAACCCTTTTGTTGAGAGTTGACACGTGGTTACGCCACCGACATGGAGGATAATGCTTATGGATCAGCAACACAATTGTAAATAATTTACAAATAAGCTTCAGTGAAAAATTGATAGTGTGGTAGATATATAGGCGCAGTTTTAAAATCAGAAGTCTAAAAAAAGACATTTTGTAAAAAAAAAAAATCAAATTTTCGACAATAAATCTCAGAAAGAAACCGTTGTCTCGTATTTTGCAAAATAGTGTTGTAGCATTGATAAATCTAGAACAACTGATTAAACAATTTAATTCAGAATAACTTAAATGTGTTGAACAAACGCGTGCTGAAATGGTACTGACCTTTTCATATTAACCTTGAGTGGAAAGAACAAAACAGTTTTTTCTCTGTCGTTTTACTTGACTCTTTTCAAGGTGTTTATTCAACTTTAAATTTAATAGAAATAGAACTAATGGCAAAGTTCAATCAATATCCCGAAGGTTTTTTTTTTGTTTTGTTTTATGGTGTGCAATCTTTTCTTGTGTTGAGTTATCAATCAATCGATAATGAAACATTCACGAAGTTTCTTCTTCATGACGATCGCTCACTCCTGAGAGGTTAGTGTCGTTTTACAGAATATTACTGATTACTTTCAACTCGTCCTTGACCTCGGAGGGCCATCAGGGCGATGTTTCAGCAATTTTATCGTATCGGCATGCTTGTTCAGCCATCGTTAAAAGACGGCGTTTGCTAATTGCTGATATGCGTGAAATATTAACGGAGGCAACGTATAAATCCACGCAAAGTAATGTATCTATCAATATATATCCACGCAAAATTTCATATCCACATAAAATTTACTTGTGCATGTATTCTCCACCTAGCTTTTTTCTCATTTTTTATTTTGCTTGTAGTCTTAGAGTTAAACACGAAAGCAACTGATTTTTGGTCAGTAAAAAGTTTAAAGTGGCGTTCGATCAAGTAGTGCCACCATTTTCATAATTCCTCGACTATGGCGTAGGCTGTCGTTTCAATTGCAGTGTGTCGTCGTTCGGCCCATGAGAGGGTTCTTGAAAAAAAAGCCTACAGAACGATTATCTCATCTCAAAGAAACAGCAATATCACAGTCTGACACATCCGTTTTAACAACCAGAGGAATATTTTAGTCTATTGTTGTAATTGCTGATTTCGCAATATCTTTTTTCAGTCCCTGTACGGCTAGACAAGACACAGGAAATGTCTCTACTTGTTTTATCTCAGAGTCAGTAATTTTTTTATTATTAGAAAAACGTCTGCGTTTTACTGCTATGGGTTTGCAGTTTTCAGTTAGGTTTTCGAAAAGTGACGGGTACTGGATTTTTACTGTCGCCAATCCACAAATTTTTAAATTGGGCATTGAACCGCCAAACGGAATTTCAATCTGCGAGTGTTGTTGCAGTATTATTTCGCAACAAAGGTTTTTCATTACGGATAATTTAGTGTTTTTCGAGACGTAATTAAATAATAAGTTCACTGAACAATAACCACTTACCTGGGCAGACAATGACGTGTTTGCCATTTTTACTTTTCTAGGGGCGGGGACGAAATACAATTCGTTTGTTTTCCCAAGCTTTCTTTAATAAAATTTTCTGAGCTGTCAGTATCGAGCACGGCATTTGTAGATCTCCCGTTAATTTTAACTTTTACAATAATTTTTGAAAGGCAGTCTGGATTGGGGCTAAAGTTGCAGATGTATATTGACGAGTGACTTTATATCGGATTTTAGAAGATTTGCATACCACATTTATAACTATGAGTATTTCTGGCAGGGCATGAAACTTGTAGGTATTTAGATAAGCCACAAAAATAGCAGGTATCACTTTTTAAAGTGGCAGTGACTGGCTGTTCTTGAAACTTCGTCGGACTATCGTAGGCATCGCCAAAACTGGGGGGGGGCAGATAAGTACTTTTTGACGGACCGTCTTTTTAAAAATCTACCAAAAATCAGGTAATTATCCGATCAATACGAAATTTTCAGCGATTATTAAGAGAAGAATGAACTTTATAACAATGTACTTATTTTTCATAAACGATATATATATATATATATATATATATATATATATATATATACATATATATATATATTTTTGCTTACAACCCCCCTTGTTTTGAGGGGGGTACAAATATGCTTAAAATAATCATCTGAAACTGAACACAACATATTGTGTTGTTGTAAGGGACAGAATTATAGATTTAAAAAAAAATTGTTTGCATACCTTATTTTGACGTCTGAATATCAGAACTTCGATTGTGTTTAATTATCCCGCTTTTGGGTTTTGAAGTGTGAAATTCGGTGAATATGTTAAGTAAAATAATGAATTTAAGTTAAGCAAAATAAAAAAAGATTTTTTTTTAAATATTTATACGAAAAAAGCCATTTTAAAATCTTTGATAAATAAATTAACAATCTTTTTTTAGCGAGCCGAATAATGCATGGCCATTATTAAACAGGGCATACTTTGAAGAATCGATACAAAAAAAAATTCGATAAATATTGTGCCCTTTGTGTTAAAAATAGCATCATTTTTTCGATCCCGTTTGAAAACGTTTGCCGCCTTTCGACTACGGTGGACCAAACGCGCTGAAATAATTTTTTTTATTCTGCTTTAAATTGTCCCCCCCCATTTTGGGGAGCCTGGCCCCCACACATATACACATTAAAAACCAAACTCATACAAATGGTCACCCATCTGGTACTGGCCAGCCTCAGCGTTAATAATACATTGAAATTTTCGTCATTGAAAAATAAGGTTTTTTTTTGCCTGTTTGGTCTTCCATAGTTTGCTTTTTATTAAACACAAACGTAAACATTGTCGATCTAGATTCTACATCGACGCGAAGTAACTGGTTGCATATATGAATAAGTGGAATTATTTGAAATCCAGGTACTTATATTATAATATTTTTGCATATTCTCATAGAAAATCATCCTAAATCTTAGTTAGACAACAAATAAATAAATTAATTAGTTCAAAAACCTTTTTTTTTTTTAAATATTTATGTACGTTTTTTGTGCAAGACAAAAAATGTCAATTGTAAACTTTTTGGGAAAATTTAACATTTAAAATTTAATTAAAAATAGTAGAAAAAGTTTTACATTATTCTGTTTTCTATATGATAAATTTCAGGGTTGTATCTTTCTGGAAAAAAAAAGTTACTCAGAAATAATGGATTTTAATAAATGTAATTTCGTTCTAAAAAACAACAACTTGATTTTTCGGCCATTTTTGGCGGTGCCTAAATTTATATTTTTAACATGACTTAAATAATAAATCTATAACACCACGCCATATTTATTATTATTTTTTAAAGTAATGTTTTAAGATCTTTTTTATATACAAGTCTATGCAGCTCAGTTGTTAATACATCGACATGACATGTACCAGTCATTCGTTCTATAGTCTCCCTTTTTTCTGTTGTTAACTGTCATAGTACGTATGTTATGATAAGTATTTATTTTCGTTGTTATTCATAGTAGTGCCTGTGAGATTTAATAATGAAGATAACACAAGACTATTATGATATAATTTTTTTTTGTATTTTATTTTGTACAGTAAAAACCTTTACCTTCATATTACATGACATGGATCTTACCCAACCTATTCAATATAGGGGCGAGAATGTAGCTGATCTCAAACAACATCGCCATACTTTGCTTTCAAAAACAATAGATATATGGTAGCATTTTATCCGCTACGATTCTGTGCGTCAACCCTCTGACACTAAGCCCCGATTTTACGCTAACTGTTAATGGCACTTTTATAAGGTCGTACTGGGCTCTTATGAATGGAAGTTACGGTTATTTATATAGCCAGCCCCGTTCGGTTACAAAGGGGGAAATTTCTAGTGTTCTAGACTCACAATGTTTAACTGTGATAGAATCGCTGTATGTACTGCAATGAAGTTTTTCGCTGACCCGGTAGATGAGCCGTTATGCACGGAAAATCTTCGTCAGCCTGTTTGATGTGTCGTTATTCATGGGGAGGTCCTCGCGAAACAAGTTCAGGTGTCATTATTCATGTGAAATCCTCATATAACGGGTTGATGTATCGTTATTCTCTGCTTGAAAAGAAAAAAAAAACAGATAACAAAACAAACCAGAAGCGACGCTCACCGTCAACAGGGATATATATAAAATAATGATACTGTTCTTTTTATCTTTCATATATATATGTGTTTGAAAATAGTCATAGTTCAAGTTGGTAAGACAATGAACAATAGATGATAACAAAAAATAGTCGGTAAAAGAACAGAAAGATAGAATGTATGTACCAAAGTTTAAACTCAGCACGTTTAGTATATATGTATGTGCATATGTATGTATATATGTGTATGTATGTGCGTATGGTTACATAAATAATTGTTTCTATTTATATATAGTGTTCTATATTTAAGTAAGAAGGGAAAGGAAGAAAAAGAAAAAGAAATAGGAACGTATAGAAAAAGTAAAGGAATATTGTAAAAAAATGTATAGTATTTTAGTATCAGATGTAAGAAAAGTAAGTCAATTACTCCAATTATTATTTTCTTAATTGCTATAAGAACATTAGCTTTATTGAAGATAAAACTTGCGGAGAATGCTTTGTTTCACGGTTGTTGTAAAAATGGAATGGAAATTTACATTTCTTTCCGTTTTAATCTGTTTTTAATTGTGCCTCCCCCCTCAAACGTAAGTAATCGAAAGTATAACATTCAACAACCGTACTTATATATATATATATATATATATATATATATATATATATAGTCCTGGTCAAAATCATAAGACCACTTAAGAAAGTAAGCATTTACGCATATTATCGAATTTTTAATCAAACAAATGGTTGAAACCATTGCCAAAAGGGAAAATATGATGGAAAAAAATGAAATCTGCTTCATTCGAAACCTTAACCCTGATCTAATAATTATTTTTTAAAAACAAGCATTTTCACCTGGTCAAAATGATAAGACCACTCATAATTTATCTAACAAAAGGCAATTATAAATTATTAAAAAGGGTCTCAGTATTTTGTATAGCCTCCATTATTAGGAATTGCTTCAAAAATTCTCCTCGGCATGCTTGCGACTAAGTTTTTTTTATCAGTTGCGAAGGAATTGTATCCCATGTACTGAAAACTGAATCAGAAAGTTCTTTTATCAAATCATACTGGGTTCTATCCTTGAACACTTGTTTTGCCATCCATCCCGAAAGATTTTCAATGAGATTGAGGTCCGGAGAACATGCTGGATGATCTAACAATTCTATATCATTTGAAGAAAAGTATTCTCGTGCTTGTCGAGAAGTGTGTACCGCAGCGTTGTCTTGTTGGAAAATCCAATTTCTTCCACACAGACGTGGATCTTCAGTCCTGATAGAAGCATTTTCAAGCATTGAAATTTACTTCAATGATATTTGCCGGCCTTTCACTACTTGCAACTTTCTGGTCCCAGATGACGAGAAAGCACCCCAGATAATTAAAGATCCTCCTCCACTATGCTGAGTTGAAAAAGTCTCTTTGGGCAAATTTTTATAATGACAATAGTGTTGAAATCCATCTGGACCATCTAGATTAAACTTTTTCTCATCGGAGAAAATTACATTTTCCCACTTTTCTTCATCCCAAGTCTGGTATTTGGCGGCATATTTAAGTCAGTTAGTTTTGTGCTGTTCAAGAAGACGTGGTTTCTGCAGTGGCTTTAAATCATTGAAACCCTTCATTTTCAGATGCCTTCTGATAGTTTTAGGACTACATTCTGCTGCTATTTGGCTTTTTTAATCGACTTGAGCTCATACTGGAGTTTTTTTTAACTTCTTCTGATACGGCGATCCAGTGATGGGGTTATTTTTATTTATTTTTTTTTTTTGGTCGACCTGAACTCTTTTTGTGCCCATATTGGTCTGGATTTCTTAAAAAATTTGTGATGACCGTTTTGCTACGATTAACTTCGTTTGCAATGGATCTATGGAAGATTCCACCCCTATTAAGCTCAAAGATCCTTCCTCTCTCAAACTTTGATAATGGTTTCCCCTTTGCTATTTATAATTTAGTAAGATGTTTTTTATCCACTAACAAGTTGCTTTTAGTAACATAGAAAGCTTTTCGTATTCATTTTTTCAAAACTTGCCGATTTTATTAAAATGTTTGTTTTTAAAAAAATAATTATTAGATCAGGGTTAAGGTTTCGAATGAAGCAGATTTCGTTTTTTTCCATCATATTTTCCCTTTTGGCAATGGTTTCAACCATTTGTTTGATTAAAAATTCGATAATATGCGTAATCGCTTACTTTCCTAAGTGGTCTTATGATTTTGACCAGAACTCTCTCTCTCTCTCTCTCTCTCTCTCTCTCTCTCTCTCTCTCTCTATATATATATATATATATATATATATATATATATTATATATATATATAAACGAAAACTTTTTTATAAAAACGAAATTTTATGAACAAAAAGGAAATAATTTATTTTTAACACGAAAAAAGTCAATTTGGTATACACTTTTGCTATTTTATTTTTTAAACAAGTACAACTTACCGTTCACATTAGAAATGTCGACTTTTATATGTTTTCCAGTATGCTTACAACGAATAGACACCCCAAATCTCCCCATGTTAAAAACAGCTTTCTGAACACCCCCAACTGTGTCAGCATACCTGAAAACCTATAAAAGTGTACATGTTGAATAGTTTTGATGAGTTGGACGTAATGTAAAAATGTACCGAATTTAAAACGGAATGATATTTTAATTTCTGTTCCATTTTTTTACAACAACCGTAAAACAGAGCATCTTCTGCAAGTTTTACCTTATTGAATTTATTGTGAATAAGCTACGATTATTTAATTAGAATTAGAATTAAAATTAGTAATATCTTGCTTAGTTACTTGTTTAATTGAATAATAAATATGTTAATATTCGCATGCTTAGAAATTCATCTGAATTCATCAAAATTAAAAAATTAACATTTATTTATATATGTCAATTTCTCGGTTTCGATAGTTTGATATGTTACCTGGGCGAATGTTCTTATCAAATTTAGTTCCATAGTTCAGTTAAAATATATTTGAACCGCAAAATTCATTGATGGCATTTAATTTTTTATTTAATTACTATTTATATTTTATGAACAACATCTCCTATATTTTATGAATAATTTTTGCTTTCAATATTTTGAACCTAAATGTGGATACTCAGAAATATGGCTAGACTTTTACTGAATTCAAACATGTTTCCTCGTGGGCACTGGATTCTATTTTTTTTTCTTTTTAATTTTACTCCAAAAGTGTTTTAAAAATTATATAAAAAGTAAGGAATATACCCTTATGACTTTTAATGATTTATATATCCTCCACCCATTCTTAACCCCATGCTAAACCAAGAAAAATTATTTTTGACTGTGTCTTTTTTTTTCGAGGAACATAAATTGATGAATTATTTGGTGAATTTCTACCATTCAACGAACAACGTGAAAGACAAATTATACTGCTAATAAAATAGCATGAGTGTGATGTAAATAAATATTTAGTTTTGTATGTTAACTACCTCCCCATATATATGTGTATATATATATGGGTATATATATATATATATATGGGTATATGTATATATATGGGTATATGTATATATATATATGTATATATATATATGGGTATATGTATATATATATATATATGGGTATATATATATATGGGTATATGTATATATATATATGGGTATATGTATATATATATATGGGTATATATATATATATATGGGTATATATATATATATGGGCATATATATATGGGCATATATATATGGGTACATATATATATGGGTATATATATATATATATATATATGGGTATATATATATATATATGGGTATATATATATGTATGGGTATATATATATATATATATATGGGTATATATATATGGTATATATATGGGTATATATATATAGGTATATATATAGGTATATATATATACCTATATATATATATGGGTATATATATATGGGTATATATATAGGTATATATATATATATATATATATATATATATATATATATATATATGTATATATATATATGGCGATTAAGCTAAACAGAATATTTTGCGTTTCCTCCACGCTAGGATTCATCAGACTTATGCGGGGATTTTTTTTGGTTGTCTCGCGTTTTTATATACGCACCTACTATTGACTTTTAGTTAGCCAATCAGCTCTCTAGTTTCTACCGCACCTTTTCTTATCAGCCAATGAGCAGGTACTTACAGGACAAAGGCCCAGCTGACCTCCGGTTGACCCGTTCCTTTGTGTTTGCTAACTAAAAACTAACTCGTAGATGCGTATATAAAAATGCGAGAAAACCAAAAAAATCCCCGCATAAGCCTGATGAATCTTAGCGTGGATGAAACGGGAAATATTATGTGTAGCTTAATCGCCATATATATTTTATAAATTACTACCTAGCTCTACCTACGTATTGAGCACTGTTTAAGTAAATACTTAAAGTTTACGCACAAATCTATACTTTCGTATATTAATTTATGTGGTTAAATGAAGTAGTCATATATATATATATATATATAGTAGAAATGATAATTAATAAAAACCAGAAGAAAGTGCTCAATACTGTTGTAAAGCAAATATGCGTTTTATTTTTTATTACCGTTTTTTCTGTTCAGTTACATTTTTGTTTCAGCTACACGACCGTTTTTTTGCCGTTATGTAGCATCCTCAGACTTTACAGAAAAGTTCGTTTACCTTTTCTGTAAAGTCTGAGGAGGCTACATAACGGCCAAAAAACGGTCGTGTAGCTGAAACAAAAATGTAACTGAACAGAAGAAAACGGTAATAAAAAAATGTATATATATATATAACAATAATTTGACCAAAATTAAGAGCAATTAATTTAAAACATTTACTAAACTAGTATCTTCAGTTTAGTATTACGTGTTATTATATTAATGCAGATATTCTACATGATTTATACTTGCGTTATATGTACGTAAAAAGGTTATAGTAAGCACAAAACTTTTTCTATATATATTTATGTATGCGTATATATAGTTGTTTAAAGAATTTTTCCTACAAGACTCCTCTGTCAGTTTTTGTCCACAGATATGAAACATAATATATAGGGTATTCGAACCCATGCGAAACTTCATATTTGGGTTTTTTCCAGGGAAAATCGCAAAAGGTTAAAAATTAAAAAAAATGAATTTTCCAGGTGAATTTGAAGGACGGCATTACGAATATGCACACGTAATAAATAGCTTGCAGCAAACATGTCTTCATAGCTCAGGCATATACGTCAGAGGAAAAAGTAAATTGTAAACTTAATGTTTGGGTTTCGATTCTCGGTGGTGGCGTACGTGTCATTTATTTTAACTTTTTAAATCATTATTATATAATGGATCTAATATAATAATAAATACGAAATCTGCATTAATCAAAATATCGCAATTAAGCATATTTTACGACCGGGCAACACCGGGCGGCCTGCTAGAAAATCAATAAAAATTTGTAAAGTTTGTTTTATGGGGTTGTAATTTAATTGAAGGCTATTATTTTGTAAAATTACAATGAATAAATATTAAAGATATATTAGTTAAGCTACCGCATAATCACCTTGATACTCTGGTTTTTATTAGATAGACGAAGTTAAGCAACGTTATTCTTTCCAATAGTAAATGGGTGACGATTTGTGAATAATGGACACTGTTAGTGAGTCTGAGAAGTATTGGAAATCAAACAGGCATAATCTTTCTACCTATAATAACTCGAAACACGGTAAAAGACTTTCAAAGTTGCTAATGCGCTCAGCAACGATCTGAACGGGTTATGCTGATGTCTACATAATTTATATTATACATTTAAAAAGGTTGGCGAATAGCTTCTTTGCTTTCCTTAGAAATGTTTGAGCACTGGGTCTGATTTTCCGTTATTATTACAATAGGTTCAAAGTGAATATTTATATGTTTTGCTATAATGTAATTGTCGAACAATGCAAAATTTCTGGAAAATGACCTTAGAATAATCCACCTTCTTTTTTTTGACTGATAATGCATATTCAATAAGAAGTCTGCGACACCAACATTGTATTTATCTTCAAGCATTACGTTTTAAAAGAAGACAAAGCAAGTTCTGTTTTTATTTTTATTTTTTTACTTGTTTCAACCAAATCTCTTTTTAAGCTGGCGTGTATGTGTGTTGCATGATGGGATACGGGATTGATTCCCAGTCATGTGAAGCTAATTTGATAGAGGTAAATCGATCTTCGATCTGAGAAAACAGACAGTAAATAATGCCAAAGAAAAATAACATGAAATGTAAAACGAATTGTGAGGCAGGTGTCATGTAAAACATATTATATGAATGTTACCACGTATTAACTGCTTGAGCAGTTTTGTAAATGTCCTATCATGTTTGAGATGCACAGCCCCAGTATGTAACAATAGTTTTTATGATCTTTCTGAAGTCAGGCGATCGATCTCTTCTAAAAATGACTTATACTCCAACAATCTCACAGCCAAAATATAATTTGCTGGTGGCCTTATTTAAATAATTTCATTGTTGCCATTTCTTATAACGTATGTTTGTATGGTCTGTGTTAAGTGTTTTTTTTGATAGCAATGTATTGTTGTGAATAATGTTAAGTACGAATTATGGAGAAATACGTATGGAAGCAACTAAGAGTACAGGGAAATAACAATCATAAGATCATGTTACTCATGAAAAGGGTGCAACTAATGTTAGTATCTCACTCCTGTAAGAATATAGTAACGCACTTGTATAACATGTTTGTATTATGTTTCTATAACAAGCCAAAACCTCACTTTTACAACTGTTCACTATTTGACATCTACTTATATCTCGTTTATAAAACAAGACCGTATTCCACTTCCGTAATGAGCTTGCATTTCGATTTTCTAATATGCCAGTATAGCATTTCTATAACAGGCCATTATCTCACTTCTTTAACAGACCGGTGTATCATTTTTATAGCATACCACTATCCCATTCTATAACAGGCAGTCCTGGATATGACCTTAAACCATATCCGATGGTGAGGGCCGAGATTGCGGGCTTTGGGGAGTGTGGAGCCACCCTTTAATTGCCATTGCCCGCAGGTCCACTCTGACCCGGAGTGGTAGTACTTCTAAGGTCCCAACTATGGGTTAAATAGAAACCGATTTGAAAAAAAGATATTCTATTCAAAAAAATTTCTTCAAAATAACTGGATTCGGCATTAAATTACCTGAAAAGTGTTGACATGCCGTAAAACAAAAACAACCAACCAACCTTCTATAGCAGGCAAGTATGTCACTTCTATAAGAGGGCATAACTCACTTCTGTAAGAATCCAATACATCACTTCTATAACAGGCGATGATATCATTTCTATCGTTTCTATAACAAGCGAGTATAGCATGTATATAACTGGCTAATATCTTACTTTAACAAGCTAGTATATCACTACTTTAACAGGCGAGTAGGACACTTCTATAAAAGGCCAATATTTCGCTTTTATAATTTTTATAACATGTCATGCTCTTTTTACGTTATAACAAATATTTTAGTTATGAAATGCAAATATGCTTTTGAGACAAAATTCCTTGTTCTAGAATTGCTATTTTATAAATTATTGCAATGCATTCGGTGATTCAGACTATTAAAAAATATTCATTGACGTAGTTGATCAAACTTGATTTGAACTCGAATTTATAGATTCTATAGTTAAAAATTATAAACACTTTGCTATAATTATCTCGTCGGTATAAAAAATATGAAATCAATTGGTTTGATATAGTATTCTTAGATACACAACATCATATTTTGGGATTATTTAATGTTAAAATAAAACTAAAAAAGGAAACTATTTCGTATACACCATTTAGTTGGGCATAAGTTACTATTTAACCAATCGCTATAAAGAGGAGCTTATACGTTTATTGATTGTACCTATTTACTATGCCTCCCCACGGGACAGAGTTAGACACCAGGGTCGTTTTTTAATGTGGAGAAAAGGTACAAAAATAAAAATTGTCTCAGTCGTGAAGGATTTCTCCTCCACCGAAAGAGAACAAGAAAATGAAGTGCTTACAATATGATTGAACGTAAAAATCCGACTGAACGTATCTTACCACTCATATCCTCCCAAATATGGATGTGAAATGTCAATGTAAGTGTTAAATCTCTATTATCGATTTTTATATATCCGTGATTATTATAAATCATGATCATTGTTTTAGTTGTTGAGATACATGCTATGCTAACCTTTGTTTTATTACACTGTGTGAGATATTTTTAATTTCACGTAGTTTCGTCGTTTACGGTAGTCTACGACGTTCCGATCTCTGATCCCCTTTTAAGAATTCAAAGTAAGATATTGTCTAACGTCAAAAAGTGAATCTTTAGTTTAATTTTGGCAGGCTCGTAAATATTCTTATTTTGTCTTTTAATTCTCGCATTCCATCAGCGTTGTTTCTTACAAAGATTTTCTGCAGTTTTCGGGGTCGGAATCTATCCATCTAACATTTATCGTTGACTAGTTTTTGACCCTGAAGTAGTTTATTAAGGCGCCTTACGTTAAGTAACTTCATGCCTTGTCTGGTGAGATCTCAATAAAAAGCACTTAATAATTTTCTTTGCTTCTTCCTAAAACGAAACAGAACTATCATAAGTAAAATTTCTTTCCCAGAACTTTACATCCATGTAATGCGATACTGCACGGCTGCTTTCCAGCTGAGTACAACATGGTCGTTATTGTTCACTATTACTAACTGCTCAACGATTTAAGCTATCGTTTTGAATCTTTTCAGCTAACTGATAATATCATTAACACGTATTCTCCAGCAGCATCCTGGCCTTGGTAAGTGGTGTCTCATTAGTGTAAAAGCCAATAAAATGACGCGATTGTCATTGTAAACAACGTACTTTTTTCTTCTTTTCTCTATAACATTTCTCACAGAAGTAACCTTGATAGTCTTTTTCTACTCTGTCTTTATGATTATGTGAGGTGCTCGACTGAGCTCTAATTAATAGTTTTACTTTGTAAAGAATTCGCAACAAAACCCAATAAGCTACAAGCACGGCAAATAATTTTATTTTTTTTGTGTGTACCTAAACGTAAACAGAACTAATATAAGTGGAACACAGTATCATGTAGCTTCCCCATAGCTGACTACAACATTGCCGGTTTCAAGACCGGTTTTCAACCGTCTTCCTAAATGATAAAATGTTTCCCATTTACAATCCTCATGATGTTATCTCACCGTTCTCATGACACTCTCACTAAGCATTATTCTTGAGTGGCTTTTCTTCCTTGATATGAGGTACCACGTTAGTATAGAAAAAGTGTAGCAGTGGCAGTAAGATTTGCACAAATGAAGCGCTCGATGTATTGGCAGATAGAAATAATCAGTAATAAATTTGTCATTTTCTGGCTTGGATTCTCTACTTACACAGAGCAGCGGGCAGCACAACTCATAGCTTCTCTATATCTCACTCACTATCACAAATTGTTACTTTTCCAACCCGTTTCCCTGACCAGGAAGAACAACGCGCATCACTTTTAGATCTGTTTTTGACCACAGTTCCTGATGATTGTATAACGAATGCCGACAGCCCACTTGGGGACGCTGATCATGCAGTGATAATGGTTGAAATCAGTTTAAACTCTAGAGCCAAAACTGAAGAGCCAGTGCTCAAAACAGCGAGATATTATAAAAATGCTGACTGGCAAGCCATCAGAGATCTTATCAGAGATGCCCCATGAGGAAATATTTTTCTCTTCCTGCTGAACAGTGCGCAAACGAGACCACTGAATGGTTCAAAACGGCAATTGAAGCACATGTTCCCATGCGAAAATTTTATAGCAAGCCCCACTTTCCCCAATGGTTTACTTTTCTACTTGCGCAACTGCCATTGCTCAAAGGCAACATGCATACCGCAGATTTAACCGACATAAGTCCAGTTCAAACAGACAGAAGTATATAGAAGCTAGAAGTAATGTTAAGAAAGAAATAGCGACAGCTAAGAGAGAATTTACTGAAACCACTAAAAGACGCAGCGAAGCACAAAAATTAAGAACGCGTGACTTCTGGAAAATCTATAACAGTGTAGTAAATAATGGGCAGTCAACAATTCCCCCACTAACCAACAATTACAAGGTTGTTTGCTCAGCAACCGACAAGGCTAATATGCTTGCCAGTCGGTTTGCCTCAAACTCCACACTGGACCCTTCCAAACACCCCTTAACTGAATTTCCTATGCGGACAGACGCCACGCTAGACGATCTGAAAATCACCCCTGCTCAGGTGCATGCTATCATAAAAAACCTTGACACTTCAAAAGAATGTGGACCCGATCTCATCCCAGCTGTGCTATTAAAGAAGTGCTCAACAGAAGTAGCTCCAGTTCTCTCAAAACTCTACAACAAATGCCTTAATGAATCTTGCTTTCCAGGCTGTTGGGAAACTGCTTCTGTGGTACCAGTATTCAAGAATTCTGGCGAAAGGACTGACCCATCAAATTATCGCCCCATTAGCCTCCTCCCACTTTTTGCCAAAATATTATAGACCTTAATTAACCATGCTCTAGTCTGTCACTTTACAGATGCTAAACTTCTGACTGACCAATAATATGGATTTAAACAAGCCAGTTCCACAGCAGACATCCTAACTGTAATCTCTGAACGTATATACCATTCACTGGACAAAGCGGGGGAGGGCAGAGCGTTAGCTCTAGATATATCTAAGGCTTTTGACAGGGTATGGCATGAGGGTCTCCTCAGGAAAATTAGATCATACGGTATCACTGGTAGAATAAACATAATTAAATCCTTCTTAGATAAGGGAAAAATACAAGTTGTCCTTGACGGTCGTACATCTAAATAGTATGATATAAATGCGGGAGTGCCCCAGAGGTCTATCCTTGGACCTCTACTGTTCCTGATTCATAATTGACCTCCCCGACAAAATTTCCTCTGAGATGGGTATATCTGTTGATGACACCACACTCTATAACAGGCACGACAGGAAAACAAATGAACACATATCTAAAGAAATGGCAGAAACACTAGAGGATGACCTCCAATCTGTAGTGGAATGGGGACAAAAATGGATGGTCACGTTCAATGCCACCAAGACTAAATTAGTTTCATTCAATAATTACGAGAAACCTTCTCTACCACCTATAGCAATAGCCAACGACTCTTTATGTGAGAGTACGTCTTGCAATCTCCTTGGCCTAACGTTCACAGGAAACATGAGTTAGAACAATTACATCGAGAGCATTGCCAGGGCCGCTGCAAGGAAGGTGGACTCTCTCTACCGTGCTAGAAAACTACTAACACCCGAAAGAATCCTGTAGCTCTTTAAGGCCACCATTCGCCCATGTATGGAGTATTGCTGTCATATTTGAGCTGGTGCATCGGCTACTAGTCTCTAGCTCCTTGACAAGGTTCAAAAGAGAGCCGCAAATCTGATAGGCCCTTAACTGGCATCTAAGCTTCAGCCTCTGTCCCATCGACGAAATGTTGCATCCCTCTGCCTGTTCTACAAGTATTTTAATAGTGAATGCTCTGACGAACTGCAATCACTTGTACCCTCACGACATGAACACTCTCGACAGACTCGACAGGCTGCAAAATCCCACCCCCACACTGTAGAGATCCCTAGATGTAAAAGATTTTTCTACTCCAGTAGTTTCTTCCCCAGAACCGCTAAACTTTGGAATTCCATTCCAGATCCCTGCTTCCCTAACTGTACTGACGTGCAGAAGTTCAAGTGCAACATGAACCGACATCTTGCTGCCCAAATCCCTACATAGTACCCCAGTAGTTGTTGTGGCATCTGATAGTAGCCCCCTACACCAAAGTGGAAATGTGCCTTGTTTGGGGTGAAAATATAATAAAAAAGAAGACACTGCAGCAGTTTCATGGTACATCCGATCGGCTTAATACCTGAGGCAATTCCATACACTCTCAGCTGAAAAACAGTTAAGTTAAAGAAAAATAATTCAGAAATGCAGAGAACTCTTCTAAAGAAGGAGATGAGTTAATTGGTGACTTCCCCTCAAAGTACTGGAGCTGCTCCTGCCGTCTACAGTGAACACCAATTGATCTAGTGACACAATCCAAAGCCATCCTAAGGTAAGCGCAACAATTGTACTTTGCAGGCATCCTTATACTTGTATTCATGTTCTCTCTACTGTTCTACATTGGTTATTTAGTGTGAGTTATGTATAAAAACATGAAAAAAGCTAAAAGACTCTCTGATGTTGAATTTATGCTTTGTCAGATGAATATGTGCTTAAGGAAATTCCATACATCTGGAGTATGAAATTTCCCAAAGAATTCAAGCATATAAAGTAATAGTTGTTTAACATAAAACAAATTTCCTTTTACATACGAGTATTATAGCCTCTCCTGCCATTTCCTATATAATCCCGTTAAAATACAAACTAATATAAAAAATTGCAAGATTTTGTATTTTTACGGTTTTATGATATACTAAAAGCTAGACAAGATTCAAGCATGGAAAAGTTTCAACTTTCGAAGTTGAAAATTTTCGACTTACGAGTCGTTTTCCATTACGTTTTAAATCTCTAACTCAGTTTTCATGATAAACCAATAAATCTTGCATTTTTACCCATGTTTTCAGGGTCAATCTTTCACATGAAATGGTTGCCAGTGGTGTTGAATACTCCCTTAAAACAAATCTCTGGTTACCCCTACCCCTTTCTGATTCACATAAGTCATAATCTCCCTTCAAAGTTGTTCACACTTCTTCCTCCTCCTCTTCATCATCATCTATGTGTGGAGCACTATTCACATTGCCACAGTTGCTATCTTGGCAATGCCTAAATGCACTGGAATAATTTATTCTATGCGATCTGCAGGTTTGCGTTAGTGTAATGCATCCTTCCAAACAGTTGCGATGAATCATCTGAATCAGTTCATCTGGAGCAGAAATTTTGTCTGTCATCACCGGAACACGTATGTCCTCTTCTACTTTCCATCCCCATTAAGATGGTGCCATATAATCACTACATCCTATTCACTCCATAACCTAGTAGTAAGTCTACAGAGAATGAAATCTACAGACAGAGGCTGTTGGAGGGAGTCGTTCCGGCGTGACGAACATCTTTGCCTTTGCAACTGTTTTGCAGAGCATATTTTATCTAATCGACGTCAGTGAGTCCTGATCTATATTGAACAGTTCTATCATTGCCTGTGAACAATCTGGTTTCCACGGCATCCTGCGTTTGCTTCAGTCGAGAGAATGCTTTTGAACGGTCTTTCATTGTCTTTTCTCTTTCGTTGATTTGTTGGAACCCCAAAGCCTCTGGACACCGAATCACATCCTGTAAAGGCATACAGAAACAATAGGCCATAGCAAACTGCTTCACCAAGCACTTATTTGAGAACCTTCATATTATAGGCGTATGATGTTACATTGTCAGGACGGAAATAGAGTGCAGTACATTTGGAAACATCTGTATGAAACAGCAACAGAACAAGATCTGTGTCTTCTCCAATAGGGCTTGTCGATCTAAAAGCAGACGTACTGATGGCTGCCTTTCCAATCTCAACATTGGCATCTCATTCTGCTTGAATAACATTTCATACTCTATGCTTCATTCGTTCCATGATCAGCTTGTTTGACCCATTCGACAAGAATCTTTTTTCCCAGAAAATATTTTCGCCTCGGTAATGTTCACCTTCTTTACAGTTAACTTTCGACTTCACCTCTGATGCGCACATTCCTTTATATTTGATTCAACATCATAACCATTAAACCCCACAGTCGTTCTTATATAGTTTTCGACAGAGAATGAAACGTAATCGTTTGCAATCGAACTGTAGGTGCTTCCCTCCTTCCATTTTAGACGGTGAAGGAGAGATCCCCCGTCTAGTTCGTTGTGCTCTGTGACTGAAACACTTTGCTGTGCACCACTATGTGATTTTGTTTTGACATAGTTTCTGATTGCTTTGCCAAGTTTTGGTTTGTCAGCCTGACGCAAGAGGCCTTTTCCCTTAAATATAGACATTGGTATAAACACAGTTCATAGGACATGACATTATCTAGCCGAAGATTTCCCGTCTGAGAGATTACAAAAAACCTCTTAAACAGCAGTGCTGAATCAATGCTGCGACCTGCTGACACTTTTACATTCTTGCTGGATGCTAGAGGTTTTGCATTCAAACTCTGTTTGTGTAAGTAGGAAAACACTCATGTGCGTCTAGTTTTTTTTTAACAATGTCTCTTTTGATTTCAAAGAGATCCTGCACATTGTTGACATAAATTCCTGTGATGATGTTGCGTAACCATTCATCGGCTGAAAACGGTGTAACACTGTTTAGTTTTTCGCAACTTTTCGAGATCTATCTCATCTATTTTAAACCGAGAGGTAAATAAATCCTTAGGTTTTCCAATTGTTACATAACTTGTTTTGGTAAGATCTTGCATGACAAGCTTGTAAAAAGATGACACAGTGGATGGCATGGCCCAAACTGTTTTCTGGTGATCGGATACTCTACTCCCTAGCGTCAACCCGCCTTGAGTTTTGTGTGAGCGCATTGGTGTCTGTTCGATTACGTCATCGAAGCCAAGACCAGCCCAGTATTGGCTTCTGCGTCGGATTGCATAAAACCCAGAGTGATTCTTCTGATGTACTTCAGGATTGTCGTTTTTCAAAGCATATATCTTTTAGAGATACAGACGAACCGACTTCAAATAATTCGGATGGCCAGCGGCAGCGAATATTGGCAGGCACGCTGAGACAGCACTAAGACGCATCTCCCAAGACCCCATTCGACCAGCTAAAACAAGTGGCTCAGATATACTTAGCATGTGCTAATGATTTATACATAGTTTGGTGGTCTTAGAGGTCCTTGCCGGTTCATTCTTTTTCTCAGTTAAAGTTTTGTGAACTCTGTCTATGCAACCTGATCCTATTAATGAATCTAAATCACACTTGAGAGTATCCATCAACATGTACACTCGCTTAAGCTCCTCGTCTTAGTCCTGAAAACCAGGTTCATCCTCCATGATTTTGGTAACAATCCGACATGTGAGACACTGATCAACCAGCAGGTGGCCAGGAAATGCTCGTTGCACTGCCTTTGCGCTCATCACTAGTTAAAAAATTAAGTTAAAATGTCATGGGGTCCCACACATATATCACGTTCTGTGTATGCCTCTGTAGAATTGTTTGATCGACATGCACCTCAACTAGCATCAGACTACTCAATCGCAGATGTGGTGTTTATGCCTTCAACATCGATTGTAGATGTGTCTTCATCATAAAAGCCTGCGTTTTCCACATCAACAGATGACCTACCATCGCTTCTTCAAACGTTTACAATGGCTCCAAGTACAAAGAAGAAGACTATAAATGATTTTTCATGAGAGAGTTGACACGCTAGGCTTGAAAGAAAAAAAACTTAACAAAATGCCATCAGAAGGCAGTATGCCTGCAGCGAAATCAATAATATGAAGAGAAACAGAAAAAATGGAGGAAAGGCTTTCAGAGGCGATGGTTAAGGAAACGGGAAGAAAGATTTAGAATGCTGGTGCGAGAAGACCACAAGTATCCGCTGTCCAGAGATACAAAGAAACAGCGATAACTTAGACAGTGATGGCAACGCTTGATTAGTTCCTACCTAGCCAGAAAAGACATTTTTAAAGTTTCTCTTCAGCTATGCACTAAGGCTTGTACAGTTCTTCTTTTGTCAGAGACAGTGTACAGTTTAACAGTCTCTCTCTGTTCCTTTCTCTTTTCCAGTCAAGTCTATATTTCTATATAACGATTTACTACATTAAAGTTTCTATTGTTATTTTTAATGCACATTGTTGAATAGTTCAGGAATATTCCTTGTTTTATATTTCTTATATGAGATTCTCATGGTAAATAACACGGCGTCTCTGTGCATACTTCCTTCAGGTTAGGGAAATTGCAAGTATATCTCATTAAGTAAAAATAGCCTGAGTAAGTGCGTCACCTGCGCAGAGTCCGTCAAATCCATTAATATGTTGAAGTGGACTCGTATTTTTTCATGATTTAATATTATCATCGAAATAGATAATTGACATTCTTGCTAGCCATATAAGATCTATTTCTGTTGAGATTAAAATTATTTTATAGATGATATTGATAGTAAAAGTCAATATAAAAGGCAATGAATCGAGGCTTATTTTTGTTATTGAATTATTAACCCATTCAGTTACTTGATTATATGTCTATGACGGATTTTCTTACATTCCAGTAGATAGTAAAATATATTTGATAGAATAATTCTAACAAATCTTATGTCTTATCTTGATGGGTAAATAAATATATTAGTTGCTTTATTATACAGGTCATTTTATGATCCTTTGAGGTGAATCGGTGTGTTCTGGGTATACCATTTCAATATATTTGTGAGTTTTAGTCTAGTTAATATTTATTTAGTCTCTGAATCAATAATGTTGATAATGTCTGCTTGTGTTTGCTTACCATTTATATGTAGCAATAGAATCATCTTATAATACTAATAATTTATATTTAGATATGTCGTTGTATAATTCAAACTACTCGAGAAGTTGTTTCATTTATCTGAGACTTCTCATTCATAAATATATATATATATATATATATATATATATATATATACACACACATACATATATTGTCAAATGCCCTTCCGGTTCTTTGACTGTCATGGCTCTTGTGGACTGCGACGTTGTTTGGCTGTGGAATTTATTATATATAATCTCTCACATTCTGAAAATCCTATCATAAGTTGCTCGCTTGGTTAGCATTGCTGGATGGCATCGTCCTTTCGAGTTAAAACTCCTACTTGTGAGATATCGGCTTGGGGTTATTAGTTGGTTGGATGACCGCGTCCTTTGTTGAGACGAAGTAGGTTCATTTCACAGTCGGATTTCGGCGCGGTTTTCTTGATCTGTGTTGATTAATAGAAATTCTTGTGCGCAGGGCATTTGCTCTGTTGGTAGAGTGCTTGCCTTGCATGCAAGAGGCTCGGGTTTCGAATCCTGAGTTCGGATGTGTCTAACTGATGAGCCCAAATGAAAGCGAAACTCAAGTCTTGGACTTCCAGTTCTTTGACTGTCATGGCTCTTGTGGTCTGCGACGTTGTCTGGCTGTGGAATTTATTATATATATATATATATATATAAGATATATATATATATAAGGATATATATATATATATATATATATATATATATATATATATATATATATATATAAGAGAAGGAAAATTAATATTGTAAGTTAAAATTTACAATCAAAATTTGCTACAGATATAATTAACTAATTTCTTTCTGTCCTCTGATGAGAAGAATAACAAGAATAACATTCTTTGAAACTCTGCGAAATAAGGACTTTGTAAATTGTTTTTTGGAGTATTCAGTCGAACAATAAATTTTGATTGTAAAGTTCAACTTACAGTTTTTAATTTTCTTTCTCTCATGATAAGCTCTACTCTCCTACTCTTTATTGCGTATTGAACTTTTTTTATTCGGTTGGGATTAAATTATCTATATATAAACACTGGTATTTGTATTAGATTGAAGTTTACCATTGCGTATATCAGGTAAACACTACCTCCTTTTTATTCCATTACTTTTATATATATTCAGTATATATAGGATCGATAAATGGTTTTGTATTTCCGTACATAACTATATTCTGAAAATATCTACAAATAATATAATACTTGTTAGTGTGTGAATTAAAGTAATATTTGTGTGTAAAGATATAAATAACTGCATATAGCATATATATGGGTATACGTGTGTCTTCACATATGTATATGCTTGCATATTTATATACTTATACAGATATTACTAAATATGCATACGTATGCATACGTATGAGAAGACGATGAAAACATGAAACCTTAGGATTACCCATAACTTTTATACTTGGCCTTCGATGGAGATTATTTATTCGTAAGCAGAAGGAGCCTGGCGTCCGGCCCTTGATTTGTTATGTATTTTGGCTTCGAAAAATTCCATGATTATGATTGAAAATGAGATTTGTATGTATAAGATAGTTGCTGAATAAATCGGAACGGCTGGTTGGCTAAATCTATATGTAAAATCCTTTCAAATGTGTTTCCGCGTGGGTATTTATGTATTCATATGATTAACATAGACGAATATATATATGTATATATATATATATATATATATAAACAGTGTTTCATGGTAAACAACTGATGATCCCTTAAATTAACATTGGTACTATAGTGAATTCGAGAAAGCAAGTCGATGCAGTGATTGCAGGTTATTAAATGACTTACTAAATAAATAGTTTTCTAACGAATGATAAAAAGTATAAAAATTAAATAAGTTTTTTGTATAATTTTAAAGGTTAAAAAACTTCCAAGACTATATATATATATATATATATATATATATATATATATATATATATATATAGTAGGATATAATGATCGCGTGTGAATAATAAGTTGTGTTTAGTGTATACAAAATATTCAGCCATCGATTTAAATTTACTTTGCAAGATTTTGTTTAGTTACTCATCGAACGTTTAGTACAGTGTGTCCATAAAGTCTCTTTACTATTTAGAAAGTTTATCAAGAAGACAGTAGGTTTTCTTCATTTAAAAAAAATCCAGAGGCATTAACCCTAGGTGGGTTGAACCGGTTTTCTCCGATAGAGAGAGTGTCTAGAGAATATTAAATTCACAAGCAGTGTTCATTCGCATGTATATCGCAGTTAGAGGAGATGACAATGTTATTTTACAGTTTTTGCAGGGACGTATCAACGTCCTATTTCATACAGCGCCTGGTATTCTCAAATGGTAACCATCCGGTACTGACGAGGCTCAGCGTTACCTAACTTCAGTAATCTGATAAGAACCCGTGTGGCAAGGTGATTGTGTCGTATTTTCTCATTTAATACACTTCTATATGAGCATCATTAGTTGCGCAAGACTCATCATGATAATACTCGATTTTGTTTAAGAATAGCTTAATTAATAGTATAGCAAATATTTGCTTCAAGTCAGTAATGACTCGTATTTTTTTTCGCTGTACAATATTTTCTACACCATTTAAATAATAAGCTGATCATTATGAAATTCTGCTTGAAGTAAAAACTTCCATCGTGAATAAAGATATCTAAGCAATCGATATCACTAAAGTAGAAGGCGATTTTTTTTATTCATGAGTATGTTACAAGAATTTATTTTATTTTGTTTAACTTTTACAAACAATTGTAATTCTGTTTATGTACATTTGACAAAATTCGTAAAAATACATTTATTATTGTGGTATATCAACCTTTCCGCTATCTATAAACACCGGAAGAATCTCTCTCTCTCTCTCTCGGTATAAGCATCTATGTTATGCACAAATCAAGCACACTTGGTAGTCGAACTGACGTATAAACACTTTGTATTTGTTGCATTTTCTTGTTCAATATATTTTTTGTGTATTTATTGGCAGTCGAACTGACGTATACACACCCTCTCTATTTGTTGTACATATACTTGTTAAACATGAGTTATTAAATTAGATATTTTATTTTATTTTTGAGTTGCTATAAAACATAGTTAAACAAGTTTCGACTGCATATAAAGAGTTCTACTGTTAAACGCGACAAGCACGATTTCAAAACTGCAAAGCAACAACAAGGGTTACATTTTAACAAACCCCAAAAATCATTTTGCAAACTCATTTACAAAATCTTCTTTATATATATAAAATAGGATACCGGCATTTTTTTTTTTTTTTTTTGCTTTCAAACGAAATACATTATTACTCCAATGAAATCTAGTAGGTAATGTCCTTTTTTCTCTTCCTTGAAGCATCTTTCCCACAGAAGACACGTTCTGAGTCTTTCTCTGCTCTATCCTTATTTTTATGGCAAGTTCTCGTCTGAGTTCCAATCTATAGTCCCCCCTGCCAAATTTTCTCAACCAACACTCGATTATCTACAACCACTAAAAACAATTTCCCCTACTTTCTAAATGTACCTTAGTCTAAATGCAGATGCCATGAAGAACGCTTCTTTCTCACAACTTCCCGCCTGTGTTCCTTTGGTCTGTTGTCTGACTGTCTACAACATGGCCGTTTTTTTAAACTATAATGTAAAGAAGTTCTTGTTGAGCCGTCCTCTTAAATAATCAAATTATACCCAATTTTCACCACGCTAGTGTACTGGTGACCACCGCCCACTCTTTAACTCTTATTCTCGAGTGGCCTTCGAACCTTGATAAGTGGTGACTCCCTAGAAAAAAATGTTTAGATATAATATTCTCGTCTTTGTAATCGTTAAAATCTACATTTAAAAAACTTAGATTAATCGTGTTCGAACTATCCGCATTTAAATACATAAAGTTATTTTTTTAATTTCTTGCTGTATAATGTTATCCGATTTTTAAAAATCTTCTTGTGAACAGCGACAAATGTCATCGAGGTAAACGGCGGTTTACAGCAGAAGTTGTAATAGTTTTTCTCTTGTAGTAACGAACACAGCACATGTACGGTTTGAATTTTTCTTCTTAAAAACGTTTTTACTTTATATTGATTTTAGCATCACAATACACAATATTACTTTCTTTGCATGTTAATAATATTCTCCTTTTTACAGACAAAAGCAAAGTAACTCAACGAGCCTTTTTGTCACGTTCTATATGTAGGCTTTACGTCCCTTACGATGCTTCTTTGATATGTTCGCTAAATTTTCAATCCTTATTTATATTTAAAATTTCACTATTTTACGTCATTTAGAATATGGCTACGTATTTTCATTTGTCACCTGACTATAGAAAAACACTGTAAATAGAAGGAATATGAGAACAGAAATAGGCAGGAGAATATACGAGAAAAAATATAAAAAAGAATTAAAATGCACATGAAAATACTAGTCAAAAGGATGACAGCATTATAATTTTAATAACACGTACTCAGAAACTGGTAGCCCATTTATGCTTTTTGAGCTCACGCTTGTAAACTTAAGTATCCATATATATATATATATATATATATATATATATATATATATATATATATATATATATATATATACTAGCAGGCTGCCCGGCATTTCCCGGTTGTAAAAAGTGGTTTAGTATGATATTTTAATTAGTGCAGATTTCGTATTTATTATTATATTATATTGGACACAATATGTACTAATCATTTAAAATGTTTTTAAAATAGTGATTCTTTCACCTGGCAAATCTCATTTCTTTATTTTCACACTTTTGCACCGATTTCCCCCGGCTAAAATTCAAATAAAAACTTTCGTATGGGCTCAAATACCTTATATATTTAGTTTCATGTCTGTAGACCAAAACTGGCAGAAGAGTTAGGTAGGCAAATGTTTTAAACAAACAAATATATATATATATATATATATATATATATATATATATATATATATATATATATATATACCTGCGCATACATAGAAAGTGGTTTGTGTTTACTGGTATCTTTTTATACAAATATTACGCAAAAATCAACCGTGTAGAATATCTACATGAATATAATTACACGTAATAGTTAACTAAGATGATCATTTCATGAGAAAACCGAAAACCTAATAGGGAATTAATTCAAATGAATGTTTAAAAAATATGCAAATTAGATAGATCTTTTGCAGATAAATACAATTCCACAAACCATATAAAGCCAAGTTGTATTTTCTCTTTAAATAAATAGAAAAAAGGGTATTAATATGATCATCAATCCACACACACACACACACACACACACACAAATCTTTTATATAAGTATATATATATATATATATATATATATATATATATATGCTTAAATATGATATTTAAATTGATGTAGATTTTGTCATTATCATGGGGTCAATTCTCTATTGATGATATTTCCCCTTTTTTTTACTATGACGTCATTTACAACGTCACATGATATGGCGTCATATTCTATGATGTCATGTATGATGTGACATTCTTTGATGTCATTTTGACGCCATAGCAAATGTGATAAATATATATACATATATATATGGGTGCGTGTGTGTGTGTCTGTTTCAGAATTTATATTTTAAAATGGCATTTTATTATTTAAATCAAAAAGGTCAGAACAAAAATATTTTTGTAAAATTGTTTTTTCAACAGTTTCAAAATTTTATTCTATTTCGTTTTAAAATAATGACTAAAGGATATTATGTTTATTATTCTGTAATGATTTCCTGACATTATTTCATTGATTGATACGAGTCGCTTAATGTCAACAAATATGGACAGACGACAACTTTAAAATCCTGGCGGTCTTCAGATTGGATTGAACCCTGAAGAACTTATTTTTCATAGTTTTCTTCTATTATGAGAATTGTGTTAACGTTAAATTATTAATCTCCTATTTAGATTAAATTTCGGTGTTGAAAAGACAGCAGCTGATTTATTCATCTCCGTGAATAAAGTTTTCTTATGTTATGAAAATGTGTTCATGTACATTATTTAACTATTCTCCTTTCTGATAATCCGATATAAGAATTTGAGAAGAAATTCAAATATATGTAATTTTAACACACTTTTAAAATATATTACGTTGAGATGATCAATCTCTTAGTTTTGTAAATATAATGTAAGACGTTTTGGGGCTATAAACAACTTTGAGTAAACGAATATTTTTTTCATGGAAAAAAAGTCTGAGAATTAAAAAAAAAGAAGTTTTGACAGAGAGCCAATGTTTTATTTTTAAAAATGAAAGACATCTAAGTTATGGCATTTATTTTTTTTAGAAAGATCAAAGAATTTGAAAATAACTTGTAACGAAAAGTCATCATTTAAATTTATCAAGATATTTGGAGAAAGCCCAAATAATAACAATTTTATTTAAAGAAAAAGATGGTTGCAATACCACTCTCTAAGGAAAGTTATATTTGGAGACAAAAAAATCCAAACGTATTGTGTATTTACTGATAATGTCGGAAAATATCTCGAATACTTTGTAATTTAGTCAGAGTGGCTAAATATTTAAAAGTGTCATTGAAATAAAATTTATTTATAGAAACGATAAATGAATTAGAAAGAATAATGAAAAATATGTATTCGCATCTTTAACTTAACGTTTACAACACATTAATTATTATTCCTTTACGAAATAATAAGAAGAAATCATTTTTAAATGTTTATATATTAATATTAGGTTAAGATATAAGTATTTTTAATTTTCAGAGTATCAAGTCATATTTTATTATTTATTACTTGAGAAAAATAGAAGAAAAAACAAGAAAAGAGAAGGAACGCATGAAACCCAGACTTGCCCCAAATTCAAACAATTGTTTTCTTGGATTTGTCCTCGGTCGTGTAAGATTTTCTTAAAAAAGAATGGACTGTTGCGTTAAAATTTTGTCACTAGTCGTGAAAATATCTAACACAAAAGAATTCCTTACAAAACATATCGTCTGCCAATTAAAACTTTTGAACAAATTTTGTAGAAAAAGAAAACATTCGCAAGATAAGTTCATTTGAAAAATTGTTGTAAAGTTTTAACTGTGAGTATTATGTTACCTTTATTCTTTTACAAATGACATAAATATGTAAATATGCATTTTGTCAATCCTTTTTTATTCTTAAAACATTTCGAATTCTTTGATGCATAAGCTATTTTATCTACTTTACTGAGAAAAGAGCGTACAGAGTGATACGTCTTATTTTTCTTGTGCAGTTACAAAAGAATTATTTTCTTTCATATGACATGACGTCATTGTGAACAATCAAACAAATCGACGGACAGGAATGAAATTTGAGTTACGAAATCAGTTTTGAAAGATTAATTGATTAAGCCTAACTGAATTGCCTCCAATACTGTTTTTATAACCAGTCGAGTATTTAAACATATTCCAGATCTGAATTAGGTATCGATATCGATCTCTTTCCATTGTTCCTGGTGATTTTCGGTAGAATATTTCCAATCGATTACATTACACCTATTGGTGCCAACCTCCAGTGAATACCACGTCGGTGGAAGTTTCAGGCCTGATCAGCAGACTCCCTATTAGGATTGCCTGACCGAATGCTGTTAGCATTCGGGCCATACCTTGAGTGAAAACCGCCACTTGCACATAGTTTTTTTTTATATAGAGAAACGCGGTTTAGTTAATTTACTACCATTTGATGTTATTAGTCGGAGGCGATCCTGTTGACGGTGTGTGGGGGGTCAACTCGGTAAAATAATTCACTGAAAAAGTGAACGCATATAATATACCTATCTATATCCAACATTCATAGATTTCTCATCTATTTGGAAAGTTCCAGTACCTTTGTTTAATCAAAATATTAATGTGCAGTATAATATGCAATGCATACTACGCTCTTACAAACGCAGTGGAACAGTTTGTCTTCACACACACACACACACACACACACACACACACACACACACACACAACTTTATTATATTTTTAAATAAATGTTAACAAATATTATACACTGACAAACACTGGTGTTTCAGGCTTATGCATTCATCAGTATAAACATTTAAAAATACTGATCGTTGAAACAACTGCCGAATTTGGACTAAATTAGTGTTCAGAATAATTTATAAGTGTACCTCACATCTATATATAACTTTATACATATAACCTCTATATTATATAATTTCTAAACATTTAACCTCTTTGCAATCGTACTTACTTTACTGATGTAGCAGATGCTTACATCGTTTTGGTCAATATGGAACAGCTTTTAATAAAAAGTTCCTACGTACTATTTTTACCCCACAAACCAGCTTCCAAAACTGATTTGGTAGGTCAGATTTCATTTACCAACAAGTCGCATAAGAAATTGATTGAGAGATATTTCGATTTCACCTATCTCACTTATCCAACCATTGTGAAAATTGACAGGAAAGAAAAAAGAAATACTGTCATAACAACATTTTTTACCGGTCATTACGTTTTTATATACATATTTTGGGTTCGTTTCTAATTTTAGCAATATTATAATCTATAAAAATGTCCACTTCCTTAGAAATCAATAATAGTCAATACAACAAAGAAATAGTCGAACACCTGTTTCCAAGACACCAAGTTTTATTCAGCCATTAATACAAGTTCTGATGGAGATGGATAAGGTTAAAATTATATACGGCCGTCTAATCTAATATATAAAAAGCCATATGTCTGTCTGTCCCCATATTTTCAAACTATCTCTTCCGAAACTAAAAGTCGCATAGCGGAGCTAGGTACCTACAATAAATGGATTTTTACGTGCCGTTCTTTTATGGGTATTTAGCGGGTTAAAATAGGTTTTAAGGGCTCAAAAAAGAGTCAAAATTGAAAAAATAAATCGTTATACATTTTGACATCCATCTTAATTTATTTTAAATCAGTTCATATGCGTATTACGTTGGTCCAGTGGTAACATAATCAGCTTTGAATACTACATTTTTGCTTTCTGTTTCGATTCTAGCCGATAGCACCTGAATACTTTATTTTTCTTCTGAAATCACGACTCTATAATTGTTTCGCTAAACGTTTATTAGATTTATCTTGCTTTCTTATATCCTCGCAATTTATTCCATGTAAAGATCCATACAACATTTTAATATTGCCAGCTTCAAAAGATCCGTTAATTGATTTAAAAGTCATGGTCAAGACAGCATTAACAGGTTTTGACATCAACTAATCTTTTTTACGATTAATTAAATAATTTTAGAAAATATTAGATCGATGCCAAAGTTTTCGGTGATTTGAAATGTTATCTTGAAAAAGAAATACTATATGTTGTTGAAAATCTTCATAGCAATAACGACCTTTGCTTTCAATCAAAAAAAATGATTCCATCTGTCAACGGTCTCGTTTGTAAAATTCTTTGGGGTTTGATGTGAAATATGAATCTAACTTATGCTCAACTTCCTTTTGTGATGTTAACCTAAGGCCATATGAATGATTTTGAAATCCTAGAAATAAGTGATAATCCGATGTTTCTGGAGAATATAGAGGATGAGACAAGATTTCCCAACCAAATTCTCTTGTGAAAGTTTTGGTAAGATGTGCTATGTGAAGAGGAGAATTATCATGGTGGAAGATGAATCCCTTTCTGTTGACTAAAGGTCGTTTTCAGGTAAACATGGGTGGGAATATTTCAGAAAAATATTAATGATTAAATAATCTGTAAGATAAAGTTATAAAATAATCATGGGAAAATCTTTAAGTAATAACGACACGCATATAACAAATTATCATCTACTTTGATATAAATCTCACCTATCTGTTTAAATGTATGTATGTATGTATGTATCGCAAAAACTTTCGACAGAGACGACGAATTTTCACGAAATTGGTATCATTTTGAAGCTTGACTCTTCGGGCGACAAATATCGAAAAATTGACCCACATCATTAATTACTTCAGCCTCAACGGGGCACTTTTCTACTAGTAGGGTCCTTTTTTTCGCTGATATTTTCGAAAGTCGTTGCCTCTTTTCGATTGTCTAGCCTTAATTTAAACCTACGTCACTTCCTGTTTGGCGATGAGCGCAACAGCTAACGCATCACTTTCTTTTTTCATTTTCTTTTTCTCCTTTATGGTACGGGTTCGAACCTGTCTGCCTACTACCACTTTTTTTTGCGCTCGCAATTTTCATTCTTTTTTTTTTTTTTTGCTCAATCAACACCCTTACACACATCTCCACTTTCTTTTCCGCCTTCGCATCACGGGTTCGAGCCTGCCTGACTGCTACAACATTTTTTGCTCAACACACACATAAAAACACCCGGATAACGCCGGGCACCCAGGATAGTTATTTATAAATTCATGTCTTCAAACTAGCATAACCATATGGATCAACCTGATAAATAATGTATCATCGTAAAATGGAATCATTTTTATGAATCGTATATAAATTAGCGTAAAATAAAATGAATGGTAACAATTTGAATACATTTTTTCGAATTACGAAATCTATCAATATGCAGTGTCGATAATTTGTTAACAAGTCACTTATTCGAATAAATCCTGATTAAAAGCATTATAGCTTTTACTATATATAATTTTCTTATTGAAAATGCAACAGTGTAAAATAGAATTGAACATTGCAAAGTTAAATCCAACAAAATATATTTAACCTGGTTCTCAAAGAAATCAGCCATTTTATCCTCCGTCTAATAATTGATAAAAATAATTATTTATTTCGCGACACTTGTGAAAATGCATAAAAAGGGCACCTGAAGGCATTTTAAAATGTAACTTTCAAAATTTTATTTGAAAAATGAAATGAAAGACTTCTTGGAAATGCCAAACACAGACAGCTGATATGTATATAAAATGAAGATACCATAATTCTTGTATAGAATTACAAACTGATCTACTTAAACAATTTCAATTACGATTAGTTCATAAATGCAATCTATGTACCGCCATTTATTTTCCGAGAGTGTTGTATGAAATAGCTTTTTAGCAATAATCAGTAACATTTAAGAAATGTGCCCAAACCTCGCGAGATTTTCCAAAACATCGCATTTAAAGAGAAAAGAAAGAAAAATAAATTTTTCCAAATATTCAATTCGATTTAAATTCCCCAGCTTTTAATCTCGAAATGTCATATAACACAATACGCACCTTTTGCGAACTGGAGAGTGAGGCACAACAAAAAATGATATGAAATTGATAAATAATTCATCATTGCCAAGCAAGAGATTACGAATGAAAAGGAATTATGACGTAAATTGTTATTAATGTTATAATATAAACAAGATTAAAAGGATATTCATTCTGTTTGTGTGTATGAAATATTTTTTGGTTTTGTTTTGTTTATTTTTTTGCTCATTTATGTTTGGGGATTGAGTGATTATTATTGTAATACATAATTTTGTTTCGCTAATATAATTGATTATTTGGGGAGAAGGTGCCTTTCTTTCTAATTGTGTAATACGAGCAATGCCTTCTTTGATTTGCGTCGATTTTCTTGTAAAAGAATCATGCAAGGAGAATGGAAAAGGCAGGTTTTCCATACATGTCGTCTTCTATATGGCATGCGCAGCAGAATCCGCTACTGCTACTGGTGATGATGATGATGATGATGATGATGATGATGATGATGATGATGATGATGATGAAAACGGAAAGAGTTTCATAGTAAGAAAAAAAGACGAAAAAGAAGAAGACAGAGTAAAAGAAGAGAAAAGAAAAAGAGGAAAAAAAAGGAAAGGAGGAAGAAGATTCCTGCGATAAACAAGAGCAGCAGAGGATGATTGGAAAGGACAATATGGGCCGATTCAGAAGAATATAATGAAAAATAGAATTAAAAAAAAAAAGAAAAATTAAAAAGAAAACAAGACAGACGGAAACAAGAAAGCAAGGAACGATTGGAAGTTAAGAAAATTTGGCCGATGAAGAAAAATAGAAGACAAACAGAACGTCTGTGATGAGAACTAGAAATAAAAGAAACAGAAGGCAACAAGAATGAAAGACGAAGTAGTCGACGAAAAAACGGGCAAGAAAACCAGAGTAGATGTAAAGATACGATAGAATGAGAGGAGGCGGGAAAAGAAAAATCAGAAAGTAAAAAAGAAGCAAAAACAATCGAATGGGAAAAGTAAAAATAGAAATAAGTTAAAGGATAAACATGAACGAAAATATTCTATCAAGCATTTAAAATAATGTGATATGAATGTATAACTAATTGGACAATTTGAAATAATATGAATGTATAACTAATTGGACAATTTAAAATAATATGATATGAATGTATAACTAATTGGACAATTTAAAATAATATGATATGAATGTATAACTAATTGGACAATTTAAAATAATATGATATGAATGTTTAACTAATTGGACAATTTGAAATAATATGATATGAATGTCTAACTAATTGGACAATTTGAACTAATATGATATGAATGTCTAACTAATTGGACAATTTGAAATAATATGATATGAATGTCTAACTAATTGGACAATTTAAAATAATGTGATATGAATGTTTAACTAATTGGATAATTTAAAATAATATGATATGAATGTCTAACTAATTGGACAATTTGAAATAATATGATATGAATGTCTAACTAATTGGACAATTTGAAATAATATGATATGAATGTCTAACTAATTGGACAATTTAAAATAATATGATATGAATGTCTATATAATTTGACAATTTGAAATAATATGATATGAATGTCTAACTAATTGGACAATTTGAAATAAAAAGAGTAAAAACGGAAAAGCAAAAAATGTATAAATATACGATTAGGGCAACGAATGGAAGTGCAATGAAAAAAAAATAAATAGGATTTTTAAGGGTTTATTAGAAGAATGACGAAACATTGGAATGCTAGAAAATAATAAATAAACGAAAAAAGAAAGAAGTTTAAATAAATGCAAAGAAATCTAAAGAATTATGGAATAAAATATGAAAATAGATATTTTCCACTACTATCGATTATGATGAAGATCAAACGTATAAAATAGTGAAGTAATTCAATCAGTTATTTTATGCAAAAATCAATCAATAAGTAAAACCTGTTATCATCGAATCATAAAAAAGTCACAATGTTAAACTAATCTTTAAATAGAATACCCCAAACGCCGAAATTACTCTTACCAACTTACTCTCTATGCACACTCTGCTTTATATTTAGTGAGTTTGTCTCCAGATATGTATATTTGTTCATTCACGCATGCAACCATGTACACATCTACTACGTTAAATTAAATCTTTCGTTTTCCTTTTAGTTGATAGGCACGCACGTCCTACAAAACATAGCATTTGCTGTTCAGCTAATAAGCTTTCTTTTCTATTTCCACCCAAGCAGCATTCAATTTTCCTTCGTGTTTTATATTACATATGAAAATCTAAATAAAAACAACAATGAATTGATGATACCCACTTCAAATTAATGTAACCCTTTGTATACAAATTAAACATTTTAAAAAATCTTAATTTTCATTTCATACACACGGACCCGTGGCGCAGTGGTTAGAGTACTTGGAAAAATCAATTGTAAAAAGTGATATTCTCCTGTAGTTTTAAGGTTCAATCCTCAGTGTGGGCGACCGAAAAATACAATTGCGAATTAATTAGGACCTCTGATAGCTGACGAAACAAGAGCCTGTTACCCCCGCGAAATAAATGAAGGGTTTTGCTCGAAATCCCGTTCAAATTCTCGAGTTCGACAAAAATATTCCCGGGTTTGATAAGATTTACCTAAAGAAGGTTGGAAGTTACATCGACCGAAACGTTGTGACAATCACACTCAATATGAAAACAATATACTGGTGAATCCCAATAATACTATTAGTATTAGTTTTGAAAAGACCAAGACTATAAGGAGGAAAACAGTCATCAGAAAAAGGCTTCCACAAGCTTGACATTCTTGGAAAGAAGCGACTGAAATAGAATAGATACAATCAGGTATCAAACCCCAATTAATATAGACCACTGGACTAATGAATCGAACTAGTTGGAACAAAGGAAGCAATAAATAGATGAAGCAATTCTAAAGAACAGATGCCACAATACTAGCTACAGAAAAGACTGAGATTAGCAACATAACGTCTGAAAGAGATGTACGCAGAGAAGCAGAAAGCTGAAGTCTATCAAATTAGATATTACATACGTTTATAAACTTAACCGTAGCAAACGGAGGAGCTGAATGATAAAGAAGTGGAACCTCTTATTAAAATATGTAGACGCACCTAAAAAATCTACTTCAAACTTAAGCACGTTAGACTGATGAAAATGTTGTTTTAAACGTAAAGTGTTACAGCTCGGCGAAAATGCTATTTTAACCTTAAGCGTGACAATGAATAAAATAGTATATCCAATTTAGACGTGACAAAAATATAAACGTAAGAAACTGGTGAAAACTTCGAATTCACGCCTAATACGAAAAAGAGAACCATTATTTAAAAGGTAAACGTGGCAGATAAAGGAAAATAATATTTAAAAGATTAGTATAACAGAGAAAATAGTATTTCAAACTTAACATTGGCAGAGTAGCCAGAGCACTATATAGCAGTTAAGTGTAATTGACCAAAAAGAATGCGAGACAAACGAAAGAAAGTGTTATGAAAACCTTATTCTAAATTTCAGTATGCAAACGTAAAGAAAATACTATTTAAAGAATTGAATGGGGAAACAAACAAAACGTTGCCCCCCCCCCAAATAAAATGCATTTTCACTATTCGGATTAAGAGTATGGTTTTCAGCTTAAGTGTTAATTTTACAATGTTTCGCCACATTTAAACACCGACCATGTGCAGGTGTATATTATCGGACTTGTGAATCCTTCTGTCAGATTTGAGGATCCGTAGTGAATTTCGAACAGAAGCTTTTAAATAAAATAACACTCAGGATAAACACAGTAGTCCAAATAATCTAAATACTCCAAATCATTAATCCTTATAAAAAAATCATTAGTCCAGGAAAAACTGTAATGTAAAATCTTAAACATGATAGACGAATTAAAAATGTTATTTCCAATTAGCGTCTCACAGTCCAACTAAATGCCATTTCAAATGTAAACTAAATACTGCCTAAATACAATGCTACATTTGACTTGTACATGACAGACTAAAGGAACTATTATTCCAAAAGTATGTCCGTCTCTTAGCAACGTGAATGCTATTTTCAACTTTAGTCTAAATGCTTTTTTTTACATAGGATGGACCACTTATGAAGACCCAGAGGCCACTCGAGGATAAGGACTAAAGAGTGTACAGTAATTAATGAGACAATATCATAGGACTCGTTAGTAGTGTAAATTTGGTAAATTGGATTAATTAAGGGGAATAGCTCATCAAGAACTTGTTTATATTGACTTGAAGTCGACTATATTGTAAACAGTTGGAAAGCAGGTAACTGGAAGACAGATCCACAGGTGTGCGGTTCTAAGAAAGAAACTTTGTGCATGGAATCTACCTTTAGGTTTTGGCACGTATAAAGAGTGGGGAGAAATAATTGATAGTGTTTTCAGCCAGACGAGTGTTTTTCGTGAAAGTTTGGCGAGAGGGGACCATAAATTGAAACTCAGAGGAGCACTTGCCATGAAAATAACGACAAAGCAGAGATAGACTCGCAACGTCTCTTGTATGAGAAAGAGATTGGAGGGAAGAGTAAAGGGCATCTCCTACTAGGCTAGGAAGTCTATTTTGAACTCTCTCAAGGCAGGATAAGTTTATAGCATCTACCCAGATGTGGCAACAATACTTGGACGTACCTGGCTCTTATATAGGTAGAAAATTGCTATTTCAAACTTAGCCTTGCTGGCTAAATAAATATTACGTTTAACCGGAGCTTGCCAAACGAAATAATAAGTTATTTCAAAAGTCTGTCTCGTAGGAACAGAAAATTTTAGTAACAAGTAATCGTTCTTTTTACTCTCTTAAGAATTGTATCGGCTACGTATAGCAAGCAATGCACAAACAGCGAGAGGGAAATAATTGGTATTCTAAAAAAATGGTTCACCATTCTAAAAAGTAAATTGTATATCATGAAGGTTACGAGGTGTGTCTTGTTTTTTCGTGAAACGGCAGGTAAATAAATAATTGCTATCATCGTAGTGATATAAAAATGCTTGTCGTGTTTAGAAAACTTTGCAAATATATATCCATCGATTTCCCTCGATAAGCAGAAACGTGTTTATTTTTTTCTAATTTTTATACAATAAATTTCATTTCATTTTATTTCTTTATTTTTTTATCACTTTTTCTCCAAATCTGTCCAATTTCTTGAGTCATTACCTGATATATTTGGAATATGTATCGACGATATGAAATAATTTGAAAACACTTATTACATGCCAATATTTGTCAGAAAAAATATATATAGTGAAGTGTTTCTATATATTTATGTATTTGCGTGTATAGCATTCACTCCTACAATAGCAAAACTGATAATTATGAAAATGGTAAACACAGCTGCTACGCCTACAAGTGAGTAATATAGGCTGTGTTTAATTTAATTTAGTCTTAAAAATGTGATATAATGATAGAAACGTTATTTGAAATTTTTCATGATATAAAAATATATTTCTAAAATTTTATAAATGCAACTTTGTGTGCGTAAGTTCGTTCCTTATAGACTCCAACACGGCTTAAACATATTTTCTTTAAAATTTCAAGAACTTTAGTCTATAAGTCTGAGAGTGATCTTAATAAAGTTTTGTCTCTGAATATACCCGATAATTACCGATAATCGATAGTAAAACCGTTATTTGAATTTATCTATAATCGGTAAGGCCATTTTTCCATGTCGTTGCTTAGCAAAAATGATAAAACAATGGGCCGTGAAGATTTTACTGTGGGTAAGTTAATAGCGTTTTTGTTTGTTTGTTTGTTTTTTGTCTGTTTTTTGTTTTTTTTTGCATGACGTTTCCTGTAGATTCAAACTGAACACGTAAATTTCGTAATTTTTTTATTAGCTGCAAAGAATTTTAAAAGACTTGCAACTTTACGTGTTTTTTATCGGTGCAAAAGTAAATTATGTTTGCATTTTTGAACAAGCAACCGATCCTGAAGAAAATGCAAAACAGTCTACACATATATTTAGTGAAAATGTGATTCAGAGGTTTCTTATATGTCGGTTTTACAAAACATGGGCCCTCAACAACCCGGCAACATAAGATAAGGAAATTTTCGACACAGTTAACTAATTGTAGAAGTACACAGCGACAACCGCATAAATTCTTACAACGAATAGATAGTCGATGTTGATCCTGTCGTTTCTTTCGCATACGGTTCAAGAAATCATGACCCCCCCCCCCAAAAAAAAAACTCACCAAAGTAGTTGGTTTTGAGCTGGAAGATTAGATCCTAAGGGAACAAATCAGTGAAATTGGATTGTTGCTGGCACGTTGCATCCACTCTGTGGGGGCTACGTTGATCAGCAAGGTGTCAATATAACCGAAATTTACTAAAATAATTTTAGGATTACAAAAACAAAAACATATTGGAATTACCAAAGATACAGATCAAAATAAGCATAAAAACGGCATCAAAGCCACCCCGAGCACGACTGTTAGTATAATTACATAATATATAATTAAATAATATAATATATAATTGCATAATATCATATGCAAATACATATTCGTCAAATTTAAGCTATTTGACTATTTTAACATATTTTAGCGGAAATTCCACGACAAGCTCTTTAATGTGAAAATCTAATAATATTAGAATGCATTAAATTCGATTAATAGTTATTAGACACAAATTAAACAAATAACACACAAGTATATTTTCAAAACCACCATTCGCTCATGTATGGAGTATTGTTGTTATATTTGGGCCGGTGCATCTGCTACTAGTCTCTCACTTCTAGACAAGGTTAAAAAGAGAGTCGCCAACCTAATAGGTCCTGAACTATCATCCAGGCTTCAGCCTCTGTCCCATCGACGCAATGTAGCATCCCTCTGCCTGTTCTACAAGTACTTTAACGGTGTATGTTCCGACGAGCTGCAAGCACTTGTACCCCTCTACGTAAATAACCGCGACAAACCCGACAAGGAGTACAATCCCACCCCTTCACAGTAGAGATCCCTAGATGTAAGATAGTCTTCTACTCCAGTAGTTTCTTCCCCAGAACCGCTAGACTTTGGAACTCCCTGCCAGGTTCCTGCTTCCCCAACTGTACTGACATGCAGAAGTTCAAGTGTAACGTGAACCGACATCTTGCTGCTCAACTCCCCACCTAGTACCCCTGTAGCCTGTGTCCCTAATAGTAGCCCCCTACATCAAAGTGGCAATGTGCCTTGTTTGGGGTGAAAATGTAATAAAAAAAAAAGATAAATCTTAAATTTTAGATATTTTCTAAAATCCAACTCATGTAAAATGGTAAAACTTTAAATAATAATTCTAGGCATAAGGTTTAGTACAATTATATCTCGATTTTAATTTTTGTGAGATGACGTAAAGTTTATTAAATACCATTATAATATTATATTTAATACCATTATAATATTACATTCAATACAATTACGTTACCTCTGCATTGTACCGCCTTCTACACATTCCATTTAATATTATTATATTATATTTAATACCATTACAATATTATATTTAATACCATTATTAAATATAATATTATTGTGGTATAAATAAACCGCATGCCCTCTTACAGTAATAACTGTAAGAGGACATGCGGTTTATTTAGTACCATTATAATATTATATTAATGCCATTATAATATTATATTTAATGCCATTATAATATTATATTTAATGGCATTATAATCTTATATTTAATACCATTATAATATTATATTAATGCCATTATAATATTATATTTAATGCCATTATAATATTATAAATTTAAATCTTCATAGAGATAAAAATATAATGCGATGATGTTATTTTTTTTGCTAATGGTTATTCCTCGTGTATTGTGATTTGTGTTGAAGTCACAGTGTATATGACCTCGACTGTTCAATATACGCTTAGAACACCTGCTTCCATAGCTAAATATAAGGGCTATTATACATCGAAAAACAATCTGTCTATGCACTACTTAATGTGCCCCTTTCAACGGTAGAGTAATCTAGTAGAGGAAATGACCGGCTATTATTGAAGAAATATAGAGAACTTACAGCAACTGATATAGTTAATACAATTATCAAAATTCCCCTTCCATATATCTTATACTGATCACCTAGAAAATAGAATGTTCTTCGACTGTTTGCAAAAATGCTCGTTTATATCGCAGTTTTGAACACATGACTTTGATACGGCGAAACAGTTCGTTTACAAATAAATATCTGATGAGTCAATAATATAATTCGAAGCTATGTGATAAGTAATATATTTCGGTTGTAATTAGCTTTTATCAAATCTGAAGTGAGCAATGATACGTTTAACCGGAAGTTGATATTACACATAGTAACACAAAATCACAGAAACTGTCGGACACACAAAATAGCGTTGTTGTTGCTGGTATGATTTTGGTGGCGTGTGGTGGGGTTCAATCGACAAATCAACATAAAATCGACAGGAAGTTAACTAAGTATAAGAGATGGGGAAGTCATAGATAAATTTAATTCAGAGTTAGGTAAGAGTTGGGTTAATGTAAAAATTAAAACAAAACTTCGGTCTATATCGTGTAGTTTCGGAAATGTTCGGATAAATTCGGAGGTAATGATAAATGTACTAGAATTTATTTGGATACTTATTCCTGAAAGCTACCTAATAATCTAATGCTATTAATAATAACAGTTATGCTAAAACTACTATTGTAAGTAATGGCAATACACTCATATAAAAATATCACTATTAGAAAAAAAAATAATATAAAACAGTCAAACATTTTCCCACGCACATATATCCGATATCAATTCGAGTTTACTTCTTTTTTCTGCACCTGTCAATTACTCTATGTCTCTGATTTAATAAAATGTTTTTGAATCTAATTATCTCAATCGTTTCTCTAAAACAAATCACATTTACCTGGAAAATTTCTACGTGTGCTAAACTATGTAGTAATCTGTTTGTTCCTTCTCTGCATTACGTTTTGATAAAACCTAAATACAATTTTTGAAGACTTAACTGCTTCAAAAAAAAAGCAAAATTCGCGAAAATCGACAAAGATAAGAGTGGCCTCCCCTTGATGTAGCCTCATTTTCGAATATTATTCTTATAATATATTAGCCTGGGTGCCCGGCGTTGACGGGTGTTTGGAGGTATGTGTTGAACAGAAAAAAAAGTGGCAGTAGATAGGCAGGCAGGCTCGAACTCGTACGGCGAAGGAGGAAAAGAACGTGAAAAAAAGTGATGTCTTTGCCATTGCGCCCATCGTCAAATCTGAATGACGAATGTTTAATTAAGTTTTAACTTATATTTGCTGCTTGTTGTTGTTGTTTTTTTTTTCTGTCCTATCCAGAAAAATATCAGCTTTATCAAACCATATTATGATTAAATATATTTTTCATCTCATGGAATTTTCATGAGCCCTGCTAGTCTAGATTATTTTTCAAACAACTTTAGGTGAATATTCCATTAATTTGTTTCGGAATTGATGTAAAAGTTTAATATAATTTTGTAGTTCTTGATTAGAAAATGAGCGTTAGAGCATGTCAAACTTTTGGTTTACAATGTGTGAAAATCCAAAATTATACTTTTCGCATGGTTGTTATTTACTATGGAAGATGTTTGCGTATTCTACACTGTCAGTGATGCAATTGTTATTCAACAGGTGAATTAAAAACTCTAACTATAAATATGCAAGGTGCTTTATTAAAAGTCATTTCTATTGATAATTGGAAGTGGTTTGTACACCGGTAAGTTATTATTAATTTCTGGTTAAATATTTTCGATTATTTACCTTGTTTAAAATCAAGAAAAAAAATTTCAGGCGTTTTGGTTGATACCTTTATAAAGGTTTATTGAAGTAGGTTGTTTTCTTTTTTATTATATGTAACTCTTTAGCCGATTTACTTTTCTAATTACGTGTACCTTTTTTTATTTCTCACTGAAAAACATTAAAATATATATATTAATGTTTTTCACACACACACACACACACACACACACACACACACACATATATATATATATATATATATATATATATATATATATATATATATATATATATTCGTCATCCACATGCAACACTGTTTCGTTGTATCATAACTCAACGGTGCAGCTAGACAACACCTTTCCCCAACCGCGAATGGAACCTAAAGTCGACAGCTCTAACCATCGGACCACGAATCAGTGCCGTAAATATTTCTCCTCGAGTGTGTATTAAATTCACACCCGCCCGTCGCAGATAGTGTTCAATTCATCATTTGTTTAGAAACAAATAAATAGTGGGCTACGCTTAATTGCTTAAATACGCGTTGGGTGAAAATATATTTACAAAGTGCTCAACCCAAAGTATATATAGTAGAACCTCGGAGTATGGTTGCTCTAGGATACGGTATTTTTTCAGGTTTTGATGTGAAATACGATATTTTCCAACCCCTGGTTACGGTATATTCCCGCATTACGGTGTTATTTATAATGTTATTTGATTATTTTCATATGTATTATATGCTGTACTGTATTTGTTTTACTAATTTGTATCCTGAAATTCTACTTTATAAATATATAGACTGAAACCATGATCCAAACTGATATACCATTATGATACACTCAAATAATTTAATATTTGCTATGTTGCAATCAGACCATTACATATGAATATCCTATGCTTTTGTGGATACAGTGTATGTTCATTCGTTATTATACCATTCTCTCAGGATAGTAAAACCTGCGGAGAATGATACCATACAAAATATTTGTAGAAGATAAACAGGACATCATTGCGCAGATCTCCATTGGAAAAGTACGGAGACCACTGAGACATTAGGGAGGCTTATTAAAGAAGTCTACTAATGGCTGCGAGCTAATAATCAATGGTTAGTGACGCATGCAATAACGCAAAGTCATTTGTAATGTTTATCTAAAAGGTGAAGATTACTGGAAATCTGGAAATACTTTCACTAAGATTTCAGAAAATATAACCGATTATTTTATATGGAAAATAAATGATTGTCACAGGTTTCAGAATTTCTCGTGAGTTGGAATAATGATAATGATAATATATACCAAAAACTGCATAAACTGATATTCCTATCCCCCCCCCAAAGTCAAAAACATACACCTAAACACTCACACGCATGTGGTAAAACCAGCATCGGTTTGTGTCACACAACATAGTCGTGAATAGCTATGGGGTATAGAAAGAAGTAAAGGAGCACCAACCAGACTTCCATTAGAAGAGTGTGAATAGTATTGGAATCTTGAGAAGGCACATTTCACTCAAATTCCAAATAATTTAAACGGAGATTTTCAACGAGGAATTAATCATAAATGACTGTTGCAATACAATTCAATGATTTGCAACAATAATTTAAAGTGGCGGACAGTACAAATGTTTGGGGGACTTGTGCGGGAAATTTATTCACTGAGTCCCGTGAAGGTTATCCCACGTGGTTCATGTTAATAAGCCTAGAAAAATCAGGACATGAAAAAATAAAGACAAGGAAATACTTTTAAGAATAAAAAAAATATTGACATTTTATTGAGGGAAAAGAAAGCATAAGAGTTGGGGAAAGAAGGCAGCAAAGCTGCAAAGTTCAATTATTGTGAAAAAAGTTTATATGTTCAATTTACAAGAGAAAATACAGTTTATATGTTCACCAATTCGACTGCCAAAAAGTGTCCTTATGGCAAGCACTAAAGGCTTAATTAACACTAGAGAGAGAGTACAGAAATAAGAGAAAATTAGAATAAGAGAACTTACTGCGTAAAACAATGATTTCGTTTTTTTAACCTTTCTTTTTTTATCTTTATATATATGTGTGTGAGTCCTTTTTTTTTACATATATATTTTCTTCACGCCACTCCAAATCGATCTGTCCTCACTTCAGTGACCGAATCCTTGAAAGTTCTTTTGAAAATAATCCTTGAATTTGAAAACTCAATGTTGTTTGGTAAAACCTTCGTTCGTCCTTCTTGTCAGATGAAATTCTCACTGGTTACAACATGGAAAGACATTTCGGTTTCCACACGCCGACATTTAATCGCATCTCGTGCGTCCAGTTTATAGATCAATTCTTCTTAGAATTGATTCTTTCTTTTCTTTTCGAGTCAACTAACTTGATTCGACTCTTACTGAAACTCATTATTCATTCCTATGAACAATGAAATAACTTTTATTATTTTTAAGACTTGAATGTCTGAGTAGGACCAGAGCTCGTAACTTGCGTCAAAACTGACTTTCGCTCCGCTCTCTAGTGCACTTGTTGAATTTTCGCGGGAAAAAATATCTCTTAGTAGAACCAATTGTGGCGTGATTCTTTCAGCAGCAGCAGCAGCTCGTTAAAAAACGTAAAGTTAAAGAAGGAAAGAAGGGAGGAAAGATAAAAGACAACGACGAAAAGAAGGAAGAAATTAAATTTCTGACACTTGCTGTCACTCAGACGACAGGTAACACCATTTATTACTAAAAGGCAATTGATAATGATTTGTGTAAGAATTCTTAGTGAGTGTACATTAATAAAATGAATAAAATAATATATTTTATACTATATGTTACTGTAATTACGTAATTTTATATACAAAAACGGAAAGAAGATAATGTTAAATGCTGTCAAATGAAAATTGAAGAAAAATAACGCCACAGAATAAAGGCACAAAGACTATATGAAAGGCGTATTCGTATTATTTGGATTCTTTCGGACTACTGTTCTCATCTTGAGTGTCATTTTCACAAGTTTCGGTCTATGTAACCTCTGATTTTCTTCAGGTGTATTTTATCGAACTCAGGAATGTTTCTGTCAAACTCGGGAATTAGGATGGAATTTCAAACGGAACACTTTATTTACTTCACTGGTAGCACTCTTTCATTCCGTCAGCCATGACGGGATAGAGGTCCTAAGTAATTCGCAATTGTATATTTCGGTCGTCCACACTGAGAATTGAAACTTCAACGTTACCAACGAACAGTAGCCCGAAGAATTCAAAAAATACGAATAACCAATCGCCATCTCCCAAATTAAGAAACGAAACGCGTATTGTTAGAGCACCCTGGTACAACTGTAAAACTAAAGCATCACCTGCAACAGTGATGAAAGGATAATAAAAACGGTTCGGATTCTCAACACACACGGGAAATTCTACAAAGCTCGACGTATTCAATTTACCATTGAATGTTCTATATAGTATGATAAATGGAATTGTGTATTTGGTGAATCAAAATCCAACCTGAATAATTCAAACGTCTTCTAATATTGTGAGCCTTGCTCAAAAATGACTGGGAATGAAAGTTGATGCCGAAATTGACTGGCGGTAATATAAAATCTGATGAATTACATGATTAAAACATGTTCAATTAAATAGATCAAATCCTTTATTAAATCGAAATTCGGCTTTAGTTAAGACTAGTTTGGGTGCCCGGCGTTGTCCGGGTGTTTGCAGGTGTGTGTTGAGCAAAAAGAAAAACAGTGGAAGTATGGTAGTAGGCAGGCAGACTCGAACCCGTACCGCGAAAAACGTGAAAAAAAAAAACGTGACGTCATTGCTGTTGCGTCCATCGCCAAACTGGAAGTGACGAAGTTTTAAATTAAGGCTAGTCAATCGAAAAGCGGGGATGACTTTCGAAAATATCGGCGAAAAAGAGACCCCTCCCTGTATAAAAGTGCCCAGTTGAGGGTGAAGGAATGAATGTTTTTAGTCAATATTTCGATATTTGTCGTCAGAAGGGTGGAGTTTCAAAATCATACCGATCTCGTGAAAATCCTTCACGTCTGTCGAAAGTTTTATACATACATACATACATACATACATACAGACATACATACATACATACATACAGACATACATACAGAAAGACATTTAAACAGGCAGGTGTAATTTATATAATAGATTGACTGTTTTTTTTTTTTTGACTTGCGATTTCTTTTGTCAATTTGGTTAGAAAATTAGATATAATAAAGCGGACCAAAAAACCATCATTAACATGGAATAACTAGGGGTTTCGCCTTATCTAAGAAGGAGATAATCGTTAGTCAAAGAGGACCAGATGAAAACAAACGTTCAGCACTTTCTTTAGAAGTTGTGATCACTTTTTTAACGTCAATGGCAAAACTGGCCTGGTGCGAAAAAAGTTCGACTAGTTTACGAAAGTTAGGAATTACGGAACGCAGCAGATTCGTAGATTATATCCTACCTAAAAAAAAATACAGATTTTGAGTTCGCAAAAAAAAGCACAATTTCTAAGAATAAATATTTCAATTTAAAAATAAATAAATAAATAAAAGTTTGCATCTTAACGTGTTTGATTGAACCAAGAAATAACTTTTCTTTACAGAAAATAACATTCAACACGCTATTTCAGTGCACCTGTTTCCATGTTAAGAATGACTCTTGATATAGAAAGCTATACTGTATGTGGGGATAAATTGACCGTGAAAAATAGTGTGCGCCATCCTTAGGTCGGACACTATTATTATGTAATGTTTGGTCATGGCCCGCCTAGTTTTGAATTATTCGTATGGAAAGCTTCACTTCGGCATATTCCGCCCGTTTATGTAAACTGCTCACGCGAACGTGCCAAAAATTGGGTCATAAACCGGATAAGTATTGAAAAAAAAACTGTAGACAAAAAAATTATGTATTCAACCATGCCTCTATGGCTACGAAAATGGCACACCTATCATCAAATTATGAATATATTTTCTCATTTTAGTTTATACGATAAATCATTATGATCTTTTCCGGCTATTTCCGGGGTTGCAGTTTTTGCTTTTTGAAAAGTAACTTGAGAAGAGGTAATACCGAACAAGTTTTCTAAGGATGAGCCCTTGGAACATTGTCGTAAAAGTGACATTTCTTATTAAACCCTTGGAACATTGTCGTAAAAGTGACATTTCTTATTAAACCCGGCGCACGCATATTTCAATAAGGACGCTCCTTCTAAAGAGATTAGGATAAAAGTGGCACCAGCATCTGCTTATCTCGCGGGCACTCAATACATTAAAGCAGATATGAAATAATTGCTTATCTGCATGTCCTGGATTCATTCAAACTGCGGGCATTCTTTACTTCCAAATCTATTGGCATCCACATCTCCTTATTTCTCAGCTGTGATATTTAACGGGCAACTATAGTTTTTTCACTCTTATGACAATCGTGGGTTGACAACGTTTCTTACTAAGTAGCTGACTTACTCTGTCTTAAGCGTTTAAAAAACTGCAGAAATGAACATTGTAGAATCTTAATATCTGCATTATCAGCTTCTCTATTTATTTCAGGATATGTTTCTTTGTGGTCTTTATCAATAAATATTCTTGATTTTGGGTATTATTTACACAACGTTTTGGCCGATATAACCTCCGACATTCTTCAGATATATCTTGTCGAACCCCGGAACCTTTTTGTCGAACTCGGGAATCTACGCAGAGTTTGGAATGAAAGCATATATTTAATCTGCAAAAGTAGCACGCTCTCGTTCTGTCAGTCATGACCGGATAGAAGTCTTACATAATCCGCGATACTAAGGATATATTATTGAGGTATATTTATGACTTCCAACCGGTTAATTTTATTCCGCCTGACTCGATCAACGAGGATCGCAAATCGCATTGTTATGAGGACTAAACCTATGCATACATAACCTGAACGTTTCATCATTGTTGCAGATATTTGCGGTGTAAAATTCTAAGAAACAACCTCTTTTATGGACGTGCGGCAGAAGCAAAGATGCGTGATTGAATTACCTCATGCAGAAAAATTGAACCGATAAACATCCACCGATGCAGTTGGTGTCAGGAGACAGATCCGTTGATTTTGGAGAAGCCATAAAGAAATGAGTGACAAAGCGCACTCGGAAGGTTTACGACCAATGCATCAACAGAGGCTGGCAAAAGTACCTTAAAAATGGTGGTGACTATGTAGAGAAAAAAATTCTGGAGCACGAAAGGTCACTTATTTTAATTGTACCACTCCCATCTTCGCATCTCTTCAGCGTTTTATTTATTTATTTTTTTTTTTTGGTTAAAAATATGAGACCTAAGCTTTTGGAACGAACCTCAAATCTTAAAACACCCTCTCTTCCGTTCTCCCTCTTTCTATCTTTCTTTTTCCTTTTTTTCTCTTTTACTACTTTCTCCTGTTTCACTCATCTGTTATCTTCCACTTTCCTCTTTCTCATCTATAGTTCTTTTAATCATTCTATTACTTCCACTCCCGCTTCCATTATCCTATTTATTTGCTTCCCACCGAAGATACTAGTGTTATCGCATCAAACTCTCTATAGGTACCGGCTTGCTGACCTAAAAATGTTATCTTTTGCCTAAATCAATTAAAAGCCAAATGCAAAACAATAATTTTTCCTATACAAAACAACTCAACCAAACACCATGAATACCAAAAACAAAACAACCAAACCAAGCACCATAAATATTGGAAAGTATAATGAACTTGAAGCAAAAATAATTTTACCAAAATGACTGGATTCGACATTAAAACAACTAGAAAATTGTAGATAAACTGTATAACAAACAACCAAGACAAACACTGAATAAATATTTGCAAATATAAGGAACCCGAAAAATAAACCTTTACTAAAATTACTAGATTCCGCATTATATAACACGAAAACGTTGATATGAAATTAAAAAAAAAAACGACTAAGACAAACAAGAGTTATACGCAAAATCGATTTTTAATGTGTTTAAAATCCACCTCCCAGAAAATGAACACTCTGAATTCAAAGAATAAGAAATATTAGTTCCTTACTGTTTAAAGATGAGAAAAAAAAGAAATGAAGTACCAAAACAGATGCTATACCATGCGACGAAGTGTCACTCGCTTTATATTTACGCTATTATTTCTTTCCTTCTCACATCTATAACATTTATATTCACGGTGACAAGATAACAAACCTAATTTCTAAATATATCATTTAATTGGAATTCATTATTGAGATGAGTATTATTAATTAATTTATTTATTGCGGACTATTATCCTCATCTTTTCTTAGTTGTTGTTTCAGTAATTTCTGAGAATGCAGTTAGGAGATCCAGAGTTCCTATCCCGTCGCGGTTACCACCTGATAAAGGCCAGAGGAATAGTTGGCCGGAACGTCGTGAAACAACATCTAAGAAAGATGAGGATAATAGTCTGCAATTAATAAATTAACAAATTCCTAGAGTTTAGTATTATAAAGATAAAATCGTATATTTTCTTTCATTCTTCATTTAATATGAATTCTTTTATTAATCCTCCAACACTTTCTTTTTCTCTTCATTTTATTTACCGTAAACATTCTTACACGCATTCACAGCGGGTCTGTCTGCCCTTATTTCGTACACAATAAGCCATTAACAAAGACTCGCTTTACATGCGACTGGCACGAGAGCAAAGAAACTCGTTGATTTCACTTTGCGCAACCACAACGCGAAAAACACATTAAAAAGAAACTCCAAACAGCTGGTGAAATGCCTAGACATCTGCGTGTTTGTCCGAGCAAATCGAGAAAAAAGGAAAACTTTGACTTGCCATTAAATGTCACGTTGTCTGTAAAATGATCGAAGCGAAAGTTAAGACCTACGCAATGCGTGTACGAAGATTCGCAGCATTCAGAAATATGTTCTTAAATGAAAGGTCATATTTTAAGAAAATGATTTTAATTTCAAAAATATTATCGGTGGAATTTCATTTCTAAAAGCTCTTTTTCACCTTAACCAAGGTATTTTGCCACTTGGACATAAGGAACTATTATTTTGGATCATGTCTAACAGGAGAATGTGAGGAGTTGGGTAGCGTAATGTTTGTTCACATTACATTTACACTTCTGCAAGTCAATACAGTCACAGAAGCAGGGAACAAAAAGGGAATTCCAAAGTCTAGCAGTTCCAAGGAAGAAACTATAGAGTAGAAGGCTTTCCGGTATGTAATAGCCTCGACAGTAAAAGCGTGAGGTGTTCCTGGATGTCAGATTAGTTGAGAGTATATACGTCGAAAGGACACAAAGCTTATTATAGTTATCAATTATACTCGTACGCGTGAAAAGAAATTGGAATCTTAGAGAGATCTTCATAATTCCAGTAATTGTAGGAGCAACTGAACTCATGAACATAATTTAAAAATACTTGCAAATATATCCAGTGAATCAAATGCAAGAGAAATATAAACAATCGCATTTAATAAGAGATTGGAATCTTTAAAATGATCTCTCTAACTGTATTTAAAATAGCAACTGGTAAGATGGTAAGAAATTAAAAAAAGATGCTGATCTCTTATGAGACATGTATGAGAAGAACCGTCATATTTAAACTATAAATATTTCAGATATGCATTAAATTTCGTCTATAGTAATATGCATCAATAAAGTAAGTTTTTTTTATTGAATTCCATTTTAAAACTCCCCAAATTTGAACCTTCAATTTTTAACATTTTGAACAAAATTTGAATTAGGAGTCAATACATAAGGTTTGGTATCATCGTATCTTGATAATAATATTTATAACATGATATTAAATTGGCGGAAAACTGTTTTATTTGGGAAATGTATTTTTCCTGCCTTGGGACGTGTATTATTCTAGTATATATATATATATATATATATATATATATATATATATATATATATATATATATATATATATGTAAAGCTGAACGTCTCTATGTGTGTGTGTCTGGTCACGAATAGGCTCCTATATGGTTGACTATTTAAAAAAAAAACTGATAACATATAATGATAGAAGATGTATCGAGGGTCAGGAATGGGTATGTTTGATCGGGCAGAACGGTGGTTCGTAAAAATTGTGGTGTCTGCGTTCGCGCCTGGCCCCCAAAGTATGGAAATAAAAAATGAAAAAAAAAACGTTTACACGGGTTTCCGATATAGATGCACATAAGAATACTTTGATAAGTATGTTTCAACTTAAATAGGGATGGTATAATAAAATTGTGGGGTCTGCGTTCGCGCCTGTACTCCATGAAAATATGGCACAAACTTTAACAAAGACTTTTCATATCTATTTGCGTAAGTATACTTTGATAATTAGGGTTCAGTTTGAAGAAATATGGTATGATAAAATTATTGGGTGTTCGTTCGCGCCTGACCTCCATAGAATGTAAATATGTCACAAAGTTTAACAATGTTTTTTAAAAGGGGTGAGGGTTCGCAATAACACCTTAACCTTAATCTTAATTCACGTTAGCTTTTATTTATTTTTTTAGTTAATCATATTGTGTCGAATATATTCACGTTCTTAAAAAAAGTGAAAGCAAAAATGAAAAGTCGGAACTTTAGACAATTCTCGGCACAAATTTAGCATAACTGTTTTTTCCTTCTTCACTAGCACGTGGCGCTTTTTCGAAAAGAGATAAATAGATAAATAATAAAAAATAAGAACGTTACTTGTTATCGTGTAAAAAAAAAGGAAAAATCCTGCTCACGTGATGATATGTCTTTTTAAAAACATTTACATAACCTTTTTATTTTTATTTATATATCTGTTTCAGCTTTTCTGTCAGTGTACTAGAAGGAATTCAGTTGATTACAACCCTTTCTGCATGTTCTTTACATTACAATAGTACAACCCTGAATCCGACGGCGCGATACTACACCGTTCAATACAGTAAAACTGAAACGAAACTGTTCTGCTTGAAAAGGGTGCTATTTTCTTCTTATTCATATTTATATGGATTCGTTGCTTTAAAAAACTAAAGTAATTACATGTTTACTTTTTTAATATCTCATTTTGCTGTTTCGGATTATTTAACGAAAATAAGTAAAGCTTCATTATTTTTCAAAACCGTTTTTGTTTCTTTGTTTTTCGATAGTTCGTAGATATTATTAAGTAAGAATGTTTAGCAGAAAAGCCAACAAACGACCACCCGAAAAAATAAATTTACAAGAAATAAATGTTACCATAGTTCAGTTCATGTTTTTTTTGTTTTGAAATAGTTTTTAATGCTCTTTACTTGAAATAATTTCAGTGAACCGAAATTAAAACGATATTTGAGGCGATAACCACTTAAATGAATTTTTATATAAACTACACATGCCATAATCGAATATTCCTTAAGCACAAAATAACGGAAAACATTAAAATATGTTTATAAATATTCCTTACGTTGACGGAACTCTCTTAAATTGTTAACACAGAATGCTCAGGTGCCCCTCCTTCAAATTTAAAACGGGGCTCTCCATTTCAAAGTCGTTGCCATTTTGATTTTTTTAAAACTGGTTCGTGAATTAAAAAAAGAAGTATTTTTTTACAAACTACATAAAAATACAAACCAATGAACACTTCTACCATAAAAGTAACTTTTATTGACTATGGTAACATTTATTTCTTGTATATTTATATGATTATATATATAACATTTCCTCTTTGTAAGGAAACATCATTTTGTTGGTCACTCTTGGCTACGAATGGAAACAAAGTTGATATAAAAAAATATATTTTCGCGAAAATTATCTTTACTTTCATCATATTTTGCTTAGGGTAAAATTTTGGAGTATCAAAACCTATCTCTTTACAGCCCCCTCACTTTCATAACCTAACATACTTTCGTTAATCACAGTCCATTTTCTGTAAGCTGTTTTTGAACCCAGTCAACGCCGAGTACTTTTGCTAGTATATATATATATATATATATATATATATATATCAGAGGAAGAAAGAATATAATCAATATAGTGAAGAAATGTTTACCTTCGACCATCCCGGCATTAATGGGATCGATAATTTGGCTGGCATTGGGGTCTTTCTCCAATGCCTAAATAGGCCATAAAATGTTGAAATGTACTCGTAAATGTATGTACACACGGTAAATATATATATACCATACGTATACATTAGCACATGCATGTACAAACAGATATGCACATAAAAAAACATAAATGCAAACATACATATACATACATGGATGTACATGCATATACACACGTAATCACAGAACTAGATAGTTAAGCTAAGTAAAAAGTTCTGCGAAGACCGGAGAGGTACAAGTCTACTTGTTTAAAAGGGTTATAAAATGATGCAGGGTGCTGGACGGATATGGGAAGGGAGATGGGTAACGTCTTCCTTTCTTTGCCTAGACGTTCTGTGCAAAAATATACATACATACATATGTGTGTATGTGTTTGTGTTTGTGTGTATGTGTTTGTGTGTGTGTGTGTGTGCACATAAACTCACACATAGTGCAGGGAGAATAGTAAAATTCAATGTAAAAATTAAAATATAAAGAAAATTCAAGCTTGGGAAAATGAGATTTGAAAAAAAAAGATTGCCAGTGAGGAAAGATAGGTTTTTTCCACCGTACAAACTCCCCCCTTCTGGAAAAATATTTTTGGCTAATTTGTGTTTATATAAAATGCGGTCCCAAGTCTATGTTTTGTCCTATGTGGGTCTCTGAATGATATTTTTCGTTTTTTTCTTTTCGTTTGCTGTGTTTTAAAATAGAATGCGAGATGATTTTGTCTGTTGTGTGTTTTAAGAGACTCTAATGTATGGTCACTGGATACAGTATACATATCTCTCTAATGCTCTGTTTATGTTTGAAGCAGAACTCCAGAAACCTTACCACACTAGAAATTTAATGCTATACGTATAAGGTGATTGATACACATTTTTTTTTTTAGGAAAATTTCCTTCTTCCGAGATAGGTTACTTGCTACGATGTCGGGTCCATCATACTGAGAGGGACAACTCTGCACCTCTGTTCTAAACTAGGTATGCCACCCGCCTGGATAGATACGAGTAATAATAATAATAATAATAATAATAATAATAATAATAATAATAATATCTACTTAAATGCAGTTTATTTTCTTAAAACACGAAAAAATAACGAAGATAGTTCTCTCTTCTTGATTGGTAGAAAGATGGAAGTAAAACATAAGGGAAGATAACCGATTTATTTTTATTTAAGGTAACCAATGAATAGGTAACAATAAGTACTTAAGTAACTCATTAGATTAATCGCTATTAGCTCTATTCGTCCATTTTATTAGCAAAAGTTTTAACTATAAGTGCGGGTCTTTTATCGCCGCTCATTGTTACTTTGATTTTTTCCTCGTCCTTGCATAGTAACTTGTTATTGCTTTCACATTATTCCATTAGCTAGATGTAGCTTGTCTCGTCTGTTCAGCGAGAACAATAAGTTTTTTTTCATGCAGAAAAGACATTAAAAGACGTGCACTGAGAGTTCCTTAAATGTTATTTTTTTAGTAAAAGAATTGACTCCCACCTGTGAGGGAGACTAAGGTTATTTTAGCTAATTATTTAGTTAACGTCTAAACTGAACTGAAATAGGCGATATACGAACAAAAATCTTATTTTGCTTTTGACGATATTTAAAGTTGTCTTTGTACATTATTATTGGCGGTGTCTCGTACCGACTTCTACATACAACCGATTTGAAAACCTGACATCATTCGTCATCCTGACTCATACGTCTATTTTATCAAACTGACCTCTGATCTAATTTTGATTCATTTATGGGAATACTTTTGTTTTGTAGATTTGGGTTTTCATGAAATATAAACAATAAAGCAGTGCCATCTTAACGAGGCCCTGTCGGTGGGGCATTAGAATACACCGACTGCCCCCTGCAGAGGGTAAAAGTCCCTCAATGGGGGTCCTGGATATGACCTTAAACTATATCCAGTGGTGAGGCCCCAGCTTGCGGGCTTTGGGGAGTGTGGAGCAACCCTTTAATTACCATTGCTCCCAGGTCCACTCTGACCCGGAGTGGTAGTATCTGTTAGGGTTCCAACTATGGGTTAAATAGAAACCGACTTGAAAACAACAAATATATTCTATTAAAAAAATTTTCTTCAAAATCTTTGGATTCGGCATTAAATAACCCAAAAAGGGTTGATATGCCGTAAAAAAACAACCAACCAACCAACCATCTTAACGAGAGGGCAGCTGAAAACGTCGCCATTGAATCAGAGTGAGAGATCACGTAGATGACAGGAAATCTATACAACAGCCAAAAATGCTATTTTTAGATATGATGCATGATTGAAGCTAAAGGGCAGATGGCGTCATGCACGCACCGATCTGTGGCGGGAAAACAAAAACGAGAGAAAAAGAAAGATTTGCTCTTTTGCTCAGTTGACGTCAACATGAAAGGACGCGTGTTTTTGTGCTTGAGAAAAAGAAGAGCTTAATAGCAGTAATCGCACATGGAGCAATGATGGATGACAATTTCCTGCATATTGGATATTACAGCAAGGATGGAATCAGATATACGTGGCCATCTCTGTAAATTGGAACTTTTATACAACGAATAAGATACATCCTCCTGGAGTAGAGAGGCGATTACGAATAATTCTAAAAGGAAACAGGTCAGTGATATGTTCTTTTGCTTACCTTTGTTCGCAGATCTATAGCAAGTTCTTATCCCTCACGTCTCGTGTGTAAAGACAAAGAAAACTTTGCTAGATGCTTTAAGGGCGTGTGAATACGGCAGAGTGTTACATGATCGCACCAGGGGAACAGTTGAGCTCCGCAAAAGGGAGGGCGAAACCCCAAAATTTACTGGAGAAAATGGGCAGATGTGATTTTTATTGAATATATGTGTGTCTGGGCAACAGCAAAAAAAACCCTGCCGAGAAAAAGTATATAATATATGACATCTTCTCTATATAAATAAAATGAACTCATTTTTCCCCCTCCGACTTTGACCTTTGTAGGACTGCACCTGTATACATTTGGTGCAGCCGTATCATTCACAAACTGAATCACGACATCTGCCGTATGTTATAGGCTTATTACATATCCAGTATCTCGCTGATCAGAGTTTCCTATATTCTGTCTGTTGAGAGTCCACTGTAAAAATCGGTTACATTTAATGGAAGTAGTAAAGTATACTCTCTCTACTAAATTCATCCTTCCACCGCCACTCACTTACACCGTTCCAGACCGTTCACAGGAGACATTTAAAACCGACCACCGGTTAGAATTTATCTAAAAACTGGACTGGACTCCCGCTGAAACGAACCACGCTTACTTTGCCATTGGTTAGCATAAAACATAAACACAATTTATAAAGCATTTATTATAATAAAATTAGATTAAAACAGAACACAATCCGTTACCTGGAATTGAATTCACAATTACATTACTTCGATTTCGTTATAACCCGCGTGGTTAGAGTTTTATGAAAACCTGAATTGACATTTACGTGATACGCACCAAACTTACTTTCACAAACACAACTTCCGTTTTGCTCTTTCCTTTCGTTCTTTTTTTCTTTCTTTCTTTCTTACCTTTCGTTGTCTTTTTCGCTTTTTGGGTGATGGTGGTGGGGGTACTTCCCTATGTTTCTCTTTCTTTCCATAAACATAAACACAAACTAAACGCTATACGTTATCTTGAATTGCATTACCGAACACATTACTTCGATTACTCGACTTACATTAACTTTAGACTCGCGTTGGTAGGGTTTTCTAAAAATCAGAACTGCCATTTACGGGACGTCATGTTTAACATCGTTACATTTTCATTTTCATTTTCTTTTGTTGTGCTGATGGTGGTGGGGGGACTACTTTTCCTATGTTTTCAGTCTACACGATATTTCACTTCTGTAAAGCTATTTCTTACCAAACTTCCTTTATAATCTTTCCTTTCAGTCTTTCCGTCTTTCTTTCTTTTCTTTCCTTTTTCTGCTCTTTCCATTGTTAAAACGAAACGAAACAACCTGATATTCCAGGTTTTACTTACACTCTATCACTCTACGACTCTTACTTGTGTACCAACTCTATTTGTGCCACGTTCCTTTACTTTTTCACCGTACCACTTACCAGACGACATTCAGGTAAATAGAGTTTTATATGCGGCGATATTCACGTACATGGACTTCCCTTTTTGTTCTTTTTCTTGGGGGCCGGTTTACGTTACTACACGTTAGCCATGGATCGGGCGATCGCTGTCAGACGATAATACGACTTCTTTTTTTATTTTTTACTTTTATATTATGCTATGTTTCCACTAATTTCGGAATTCATACTCAGGGGACGGGTGACTTATTACATCAGTGGTTATTTATTTATTATTTTTTTGCAATTTATTACTTTTTTCCCCTTGGTGGAAGTTTCAGTAAACCATTGATATAAAGCCTATCTGAATGTCAGCAGACGACATTCGAATGGGAAGAAACCGACTACGACTACGACCACAATGCAGACAAACAGGTTTACTTCAAAAACACATCGTCTGCAACGGATCGCTTACACAAAATAAAATATACCAAAATAATAAAACAACAACAACCAATAAACCAAAACAAATACACAATTACTTAAGAAAAAAAAATAATAATAACAATAACACCAGGAGATAATACAAAAACTATATCTGGGTAATTACTTTACCCTACCAAACTACATAAATAAAAACTATAAATTTTAATACTAACATGAAATACACATACTTACATTTTTCAGCGTACGATTCTTGGGGTTATTCAATATTGTTGCATTTTTATTCTTTCCGGTTTGCAGTAGAACCTCTCTTTCTCCACTTTTTATTTCGTTCTTTATTTACTTCCTTTTTTTGGGGGGGACATCTACCAATGATTTTAACACACATTTTCCATTACGTCATGTACGAAATTTTACTTTGTTGTTTTTTGCGAACGCCATTATCATTCGGTTTGGCTCTAATTAATTCATGTTTTGAACTAACAAGGTGTTTTTTTTACAATGTCTTAGCACTTCACTTTACTAATTAACTCGGAAATAGACCCAGAAAACTTTATTTTTCACGTGTACAAATACTTTTTTCCCCTTTGGCACATTAAGTTTACTCCTTACTCTTTCGAATACAATAGAAAACTCATAGGAAACCTACAAAAAATTTAGGATAAATCGGCTTGCACAACTAAGTCCCTCATTTTTGCCCGCCCAGTTTGGCACAGTTTACATATTTGGGTCCTTCTGTTTGCCGGGGGGGGGGCGATTATAACTTCCCCAAAACCGGGGTATTGGAAACATCCACAGCAATGTTTTTTTTCCACAAAAATTGGCTACTACAAGAACTATGATTATTTCCATTTTTGTCCGCAATAAATAACAAATAAATATACATCATTACCGGTTTATTTCGTTTGCAAAATACAGTCCGATGTTTGCATTTACATAAACTTTACTCCCCTCATATATTATCTACATCGATTCATAATGTGGTAAACTCATACATTTCGTTCATTAATGGAAACGTTGAATTTATTTCTTTCGTCGGTAGAAGAGGGGGGGCAATAAAACAAACTTAATTCTGTCAGTTTTTTCTTTTTCAGTTGAAAAGGCAATCAAATATCAAAAGTCAAACATCAAGACCATAGAGCCCATTAGTTGAGTATATAACAATTTTTCACTTTTTACACAATACAATCTTTTATAAAATATGCCACCAAAAAGACTTCCCTTAGTCGTAATACAACAGCAGTTGCAACCAGAAAAAGAAGTCGACAATGGGAACATTATGAACAGTCTCAGGAAGACACTTCTGGTACTTCCTTGAACGAAAATGCAAATCAGGACTATGGGTCACATCAAGTTACTTTTGACCCAGACTTATATGAGGCGGACCAGTCACAACCTACGGATATAAACACATATGTGGAACTTAGGGTTGCGCAAAACAGACAGGCTATATTAGAAGCAATGCAGAGACACACATTACGCACAACTGCTCCTAAATCATCTTTCTGGTTGCACGAAGGACGTACATATGAGGCTACACGTACTTATCAATTACGCTCAGATGTTCAAATTGGCACATTGAGTAATGGGACACCTTGCAGACAATGCAAAGCAAAGAAATGGAATCGGGAATCACCAGGTATCTTTTGTTCTGGTAGAAAAGTTATTCTTCCAGATTTAGGTATACCTCCTGAACCATTACGCTCACTTATTGATAACAATTCAATTAACTCAACACATTTCTTGAACAACATCCGGAGTTACAATAACTGCTTCAGTATGACAAGCTTCGGTGCTGAACAAATACGTGAAGGAGCCTACATGCCCACATTTAAAGTTTGTGGGCAGATTTCTCATAGACTTGGTTCTTTGCTTCCCATTGATACTGGAAATCCACAGTATCTTCAAATATATTTCATGGATGATGATGATCAGCAAGAAGCTACGACACGATGTAATTATGCTCCCAAAACAAAGTTTGACATTGTTCTTGATTTGCAAAATATGCTTCACCGAGAAAATAACTTTATCAAAAACTTCAAGATGGCTATGGAGCATGCTCCATGTGATGATTTCAAAGTAGTTATACATGCTGATAAAACTCCAAGACAAGAACATAAACGTTGTTTCAATGTTCCAGATGCACCTGAGGTTGCTGTTGTAATAGTCGGTCAAAAATTTCATCAGCGAGATATCATCTTGCATCGCAGAAACCATCAACTACAGCGTATTGCTGTAACACATTGGGCATATGATGCTTTATAGTACCCAATCATTCATTGGACAGGTCAAGAAGGTTATAATTTCTTTGTATGGCAGACAAATCCTCAAAATAAAGAGTTAGTAATAGGAAAAAAATATCAGCTAATGCTTTCTACGCATTCCGAATTATGGTCCGTGACGACAGTTTTAATATTCTGATTAAATGTAGGAACCTATTCCAACAATACATAGTTGACATGTATGCTAAAATAGAGCATGACAGGCTTATCTACATTAAAACTCATCAGAGGGAGATAAGAGTTGCTGATTACATTCACTTAAGAGATTCTGTAAATATTGATGGCAACATTGAAAATGTGGGCCGTTTGACCATACTACCAGCAACATTTACTGGGGGACCACGATATATGCATGAACGCACACAAGATGCATTGGTCTATGTGAGAAAACATGGAACTGCTGATTTATTTATAACTTTTACCTGCAATCCCAAATGGCCAGAGATTGTGAATGAACTCCTTCCATATCAACAACCATATGATCGGCATGACCTCATAGCAAGAGTTTTTCATCTAAAGCTACGTGTCCTTATGGATTTACTTACAAAAGGAAACATTTTCGGAGTGGTTGTAGCATATATGTACACTGTTGAGTGGCAGAAAAGAGGATTGCCACATGCTCATTGTCTGGTTTGGCTTCAGCAAAAATTGAGATCCTCTGACATAGACTCTGTTATCAGTGCAGAAATTCCTGATCCTGTAACAGATCCAGTTTTACATGATATCATTAGACACAACATGATTCATGGACCATGTGGAACATTAAACAGCTCTGCACCATGTCTCAAAGAAGGAAAATGCTCTAAGAGATATCCAAAGAAATTTTTAAATGAAACTCGGTCAGATCAAAATGGTTACCCATTATATCGACGATTGCCTACTGATGCTGGAGGCTTTGAAACAACAGTTACCCTCCCTGGGAATGCAACGTTTCATGTAGACAACCGATGGGTTGTACCATACAATAAACCCCTTTGTAAGATTTTTAATGCACATATCAATGTCGAATATTGTAATAGTGTAAAATCAATTAAGTACATTTTTAAATATGTAAATAAAGGCAGTGATCAAGCTGTCTTCACATTGGAAAATAATGCTCATGATGAAGTTAAGAGATATGAAACCGGCCGTTATATTTCCACTAATAAAGCCATTTAGAGAATACTTAACTTCCACATACATGCGCATCATCCTACAGTTATTCACCTCGCAGTGCATCTAGAAAATGGACAGCGGGTTTACTTCATTGAAAATAACGC